>NW_027526361.1:99788366-100046333 GCF_048455015.1 Haemaphysalis longicornis | reverse complement strand
GCCTTCGCGAACAGGGCTTACAGGGATTTGCTTTGGCCACAACCCTTTCATGACAACTTGGCAAGATAGAACGGTAATTAGTTATGATAATGATAGTCATGTTTGGTCCCACATGATTTTCCTCCCAAATACGGCGTGCAAGTCTGTTTTGTAGTTTTTACTTCGCAAGATGCCGGTGTGCAGTTGAAGGTACTATTGCGAAAGGTGAACTGTGGCATTCTACTGAGTCACCGACGCCAAATACGGCGGCAAGTACTGGGAGCAAAGCGCATTGCTTGTTACTTTGTGCATTATGATATGCGGCTGCACTATGCTCTTTTTTTAAGATTGTACTTGATGCTAGTCAATGGAGCGTTCTATTTGTACAGCTGTGAGCTCGCTTAGGGTGAACTTGGGAGCGCATGGCCGCCGATATCAAAGCAACCTACCGTGTGATGCGTGAAGCAGCACGCATGCGCTGTACGTATCGAGCAAGGCTATGCTTTCCGTGCGCTTCGTGTCATCGCAGCGTCTGAGCGTCGTCTGCTAACTTCATCTTGCGTGTAGCGGTGGGGCAACCGGCCGCTGTATAAATAACTGGAATCTGCAAGGAAAATGTTTGTGAGTGAGCAGTTATTCATTCATTAGCTTGAATGCAATGCAATCAGTTCGTTACATCGCAACCCGCCAGCTTGCTTCAAGCAGACTCAATAAAGAGATGACACTCATTTAAATAGCACTTTATTTTTGTGGTTGCCACTGAAACCGAAGGTACACATGTGCACAATGCTTATCAGACATAGATTAAGAACTTAAAGTAAGCTCGGGCACTACAACCTCGATTCACTATAAGGGGGAAAAGCACCTTTGTTATTTTTATTAGGCATGTCGATACAAAAATATCTGATTCGAGGTTCAAAGCGAGGCACTATTTCGAGATGATGCGCAGCATAGCACAATACGAACAGACGCTCCAATGACGCAATGCGCGCGCTGAAGGCATAGCCTCGCTCGACACGCACAGCGCATGCGTGATGCTTTGCCCAGCCCACGGTGGGCTGTTCTGATAGTACCGGCGGCCATGCGCTCTCATGTTCACCCTAAGCGAGCTCACCACTGTGCATGCACACGTCTTGCATAGTTACTTTCACAAACTGTTCTCTACCAGTATGAATGGAAGTCAAGATTGGGGAACAGACTACGCATTTTTCGCCGTCCCCAATTGAGCTTTTGTGGCAGTTGTGCTTTTTGCTCAGCATTGCACTAGTTGAAATGAAATTTGTTTGGTGCCATTGCAAAACAGTGCCACGTGCTCATCCGTGTTTCCAGACTCAAGCATGGCACAGTCGGCGAGGCCGTACAAGGATTCCGCTGAGTCTGCCCTGACGGTAGATGAGGACTGTCTTCCGCCGGTGGATTCGCTCCGTCAAATCGTGCTCAACCTCACCACCAGTGAGTTTAGGGGGTGACGTGATGTCGAGGGAAGGTTCTGATTTGGTAAAGACTGCTTATCTGTGCAGAGGCAGTGTTTTCTAGTCAAATGCCGTGTTTGAAATGAAATTTGCTGCACTTTGGTGCATTGGCTGGTGATTTGTGGAGCAAACTTGTGGAACAAGTTTGTCTCTGTGTCAGATGATTTGTGGAGCAAATTTTTGAGTTTGCTCAAAAAAAAAAAAAAACACGTAAGCGACTTCATCGGAGTCTTATGAGTGGTGGCATTGTGTGATTTATTCCATGCAATACGTATTCTACCATTTTATGGGTGTCTAGAGCCTTAGTTTATCTGTAACGGGCAGCAGAAGAGGAACTGGATGTTCCATTCACTGTTTCTGCAGCAAATATTGTAATGACAATGATTGCAATGGTTATTAGTTGCAGCTTTACACTATTACCACCTGAAAAACTTGATTTTTCACCCATTCCATGGCTGATTGTATTACCTTGTGGTTGTTTACGTGTTGTACAAGTTAAGCATACCATCTAATTGTCATGGTTACCCCTCTGGACTCGCCAGTTTGTCGTCATAGCCGGCGTAATTATATTGGAAGGGAGGATGGTGTGGAGGGAACTACTTAAAAGTGCGCTTCTTGGGTAAAAAGTATTCCACCTGTCCAATTCCACAGAAAAGAACATGTCCCAGTAGTAAGGCCATGTTCTGTGTAGCTGGCATTACTGAGACGCATGTTTGTCCATGCCTGCTGCATCCTCGGATAGTGTAGTCTGCAGGGACAGCACGGGTAGTTTGATCGAGCCTTTGAAAGGCAGTTGTTTCGAGATTGGCGAGCTGAAAATGTCTTTCTGTAGAACTTGCTCCACCTGTGGGGGACGAGTATTAAGTGTAGAGCACTGTAGGGGCTCGCCTTGTCATCATGGCTCGCTTGCTGGACAGAAGTACAGCCACGCGGTGTTCCGTCGTCGTGGCGTAATTCAGAGGCTTCGAAAGCCAAGTGGTTTATATAGTCGCAAGCGTTCGAAACTCTTGAACCGCTGGCGCTTGTCGTACATCTCCCCGTTGTATAGCTCAAACAAAACTGCAGGTACTTTTGAGGCAGAATATTGTAGTTAACCGGCAGCGCCTGTGTTTATTTAGTTAGGAGCGCTCGTTGGGTTGGTTTTTACGATATAGTAAGCGAAAAAAAATGCTCAAGGAAAACCCCAACGACTACAAGGAACTGCTCCGCAAGCTGCAAGTGAACGTGCTCAAGGGCGTGGAAATGTCTGCGCAGGAGGCCGCCTGGTTCTTGCTGCGGCAGGAAACTAAACATCCCCCTCGCAAGGGGCACGATCAAATGCAGAGCATTTCCGGGGGCGCACGACGTTAAGTAGTTTGCGTTACGTTAATGTTGTTGCACTTGTTGCTGTTGGTTGTTGTATTGTAATTAAATGAGGAGACGTAATTACGTGGTCGCGTGACATCATTTATTAGCAGGTGGGTATGATTATTGTGGCGCAGTGGGTAGAGCACCATGTGCTTCGCGTTCCGCCCACAGGTAGTGAATGCGTTGTATCAGCAGCTTCTTGACGTAGTTTGAATGAGTCAAGGATATAAGGTGCGTTCGTAGCCCTCCATTCTGTCGGCTTTGTGGCGCAGTAGGTAGAGCACCATGTACCTTGCGTTCCGCCCGCAGGGTCGTGGGATCTAAACCAGGCGCCGGTAAGTATTATTTTTTTATATAGTGTAGGGGGAGGGGTGCGGACTACTACGGACAACTAGAACGGGTGACATCGTGAGTTAAAGAAATGCTCTGCATTTAAAAAGTGGCAGTGCAACGCCGGCCCATGCAGGAGGAAAAGCAAGCACAAAGAACACTACTCCCACAGGTGTAGTTTCAGGCAGGGGGTGCGCAAGCACTGCGAAGGAGGGAAATTTGAAATGCTTTGGGTGGTAGCACTGAGCAGATAACGGCCCCACAGCGCATTATGGCGAGTCACTGCTCTGAACTTCCGACAGCTTTCACATTGAGTGGAACGGCTCTAATTTTTTAGACCAGCGAGACACTAGAAGCCAGAGTTTGTTTCCAGCATCAAAACTGACTGAAGTGACTGTGGAGGCAGTGATTGTCAAATTCACTGCTCTATGTTCTGCACAGGTTCGGCACTAAATGTATACGTCCGCCTGCGGCCTCGGGTGGGGGGCAAGCCCTTCTCCAACCCGGCCATAAAACCCCGAAGTGACACCACGGTGGAGACCACGACTGCCACCGCCGAGCACCAACAACAGAAGCGTTTCTCTTTCACAAAGGTAAGGGTGGCAGCTTGCGATGGTTTGAAAACTGTGGGTTTTACGCTCCTCTGGTCCATTACTTATTCTGCAAGCCCTGTGCAGTAATAAGTCAAAGCTGAGAACATTGCAACTCTACTGTTACCGATTTGAGTACATGACTCATACACACGTCTCTTAGGTTTTAGTCTCTTTGATGCACTCTGATACGTGGCACCATCTGTTAGTGCCACTTGAAACTGCACCCAATGCCTAGTTTGAAAACAAGCTTAGGTACTCCGGTGTACGAGCACCTGAATGGCAGTACGCGTACATTTGCATGCTATTACTGTGCAGGCGTGCGTATGCACTTTCATTTGAAAACTCTAAAAAGGCAATCATATTTACGGCTCAACAGACGAGCTTGCGTAGCGCAGAGTTTCTATACGTACACTTGGAGGTAATAGGCACGTGACTGTGTTGAATGTGCAATACCCATCGCAACCGCCACCGGCGTCGCGATTTGGCAGCTTGGGAATGTCGGCACTGCTTGAATTATACTTGTACATTCATAATTGTTTATGACGTATAAAAGTTAACATGCAAAGATTTTGCACGTTTCCCTGAGAGCTTGCGTGCGCACTTCTCGTTCTGTTGGCCCTCACGCGACTCTTGGCAGATCCACTCGGTCGCCGTTTATGTCATCTCTGCTGGACGACTGATAGCTTCACTTTTTGGTTTATAAAATTATTTTAAAGGTACTGCCCCAGAGGCTGCTGTATTCGTTTTCTGGGGATGTCAATCTATCTATTTAGACCAACGTCGGTTTTGTGTTCACAGTGTCCCTTTAACAGAAAAGAACTGTATTTACGCCTTTTCACCGGCGGAACATGTCCAATTGCCACCATCGTTCCTCATCGCTCGCTTTCGCTAGCATTTGCACCGACTTCCTTCTCCTCCAGCGAATGGCTTTGACAATCATTACAGCACTCATCCCTTGCATTTTTTTTTTGTGTGTCTATTCATCATGCTTGCTGCTGGTATTTTGAAAGTGAAAGGGTAGGGAAGTTGACGTTTTGGTCGCTAACATAAAAAAAAATTGCCTCGCGAAAGAGAAATTTTCTAAACTCTAACAAGTTTCAGTGCACAAAGTTCGAATTGTGGGAGTGATTACCAGAAATGTATTGTCGTTCCAGGTGTTCACGGAGCTCACTGGCCAGAGCCAGGTATTTGAGGAGGCCATGAGGTCCCCCCTGGATGCCTTTGTTGAGGGCAAGAATGTTCTGCTGTTCGCCTACGGTCCCACTGCCAGCGGCAAGACCCACACAATGCAGGGGCCCCTGAAGGATCCCGGCATCGTACCACGCACACTCGACCGCCTCTTCAAGCTTCTGGGATCCCAGGTGCCACATTCCTTTTTTTTTTTTTTTTTTGTCGCTTTCAACATGCGATACAAAAAAACTTCGAAAAAACATTTTGGGTCCCATAGCCTGGCTGGCTAGTGTCAGGACCAATGGTTAGACATACCGCACAACTTGGCAAATGGTACCAACAGTGACAAATTGAACTGGTACAAATAGATGTACTGCATTACACGAATCCATTGACTCTCCAGAACTGTTAGCGGGGTCTAACAATATTTAGGGCTTTTAAATACAAGGTTCAACGGTACTCGATTATGTGGCATGCTCAAATCGAGCAGCCACGCAGGTTCAGGATGCCTATAAGTATGATGAAGTCGTATTTATTTTTGCAAAAATTTGAGTTTTAGTGGCCTCTGTTTTGTGTGGGATGCCAATGCACCGTGCAAACAGCAGTTGGAGAGCAGGGTAACATTTCCTATTCAAAAGACTGCTGTTTGCAGCTTGTCGGATTGTGTCGAGTGGCAGTTGGTTGGATTTTTTCGCACCCCAAGTGTGCCCTCAACAGTAGTGCGAGTTAATTATAAGTGCTGAGATAGTGTGATTGTCTTCGAAGGAAAATTTGACATCCACCTCAATGCAGCCGTACGGCTGCACAGGAAAGCAGGAAACATTTTCCCTAAATCTGGTTGACTAAGGTGGTCTCGTTTTCTTAAATGTTTTCTAAAATTTCCCTTCAGTGTCCTTTTATTTCTTTCTTCCTGAAGAGGGTTGCTAAGGAGGCCAGCGCAACTGTTCCCTTTTTTCTTTTTCCCCAGGGCATTTCCCCTTTGTTTCTGCTTGGAAGGGTATTGCATTGCATTGCCTACACACAATTCTAAGAACGTGGCTGTGCCCCAGGCCCCCCCTTGTTTCGTTGGGTCATCGTTGTTGTCTCTCTCCCCCCCCCCCCTCCTCCTCCTCCTCCTCCTCAGGTGTGCAAGGGTGCCCCAGTGCGGCCTGACTGCTTCGAGGACGTGGTGCCCCTGAACAGCGAGGAGGAAGCAGCCGTGCTGGCCCTGAAGCAGGAGCTGCTGGCCGAGAGGGGGGCGCGCAGTGCAGCAGACTTCAGCACCTTCCACCTGCCGCCTGGTGGGGACAGCCAGGACTCCCTGCTTGCCTCCCGCTTCAGCGACGAGAGCTCCACCAGCTCCGGGCTGGTGAGCAAGGCGGAGTTCTATACCTACGAACTCTCCCAATTTCCCCGGGATACTTCCAATTTTTAAGTGCAGAGCACTTTAGGGGCTCCTTGTTGTCGTAGCTTGCTCGCTAAACTCAAGTAGAACCACACGGCGTTCCGTCGGTCGCGGTGTAACCCAGAGGCTTCGAAAGCCAAGCAGTTTATATAGTCGTTAACGTTCGAAACTTGTGAACCACTGGTGCTTATCATACATCTCCCCGTTGTTCAGCACAAAGAAAACTTCAGGTACATTTGAGACAAAATATATGTAATTGTTTAGTCAGGAACGCTCGTTGGGTTGGTTTTTGGGATAGTAAGAGGAAAAATTGGCGGTGCAACACCGGCACATTCGGGACGAAAAGCAACCACACACACACAAAAAAAAAAAACGGAACTCCCGCTGGCGCAGTTTCAGGCAGGGGGCGCGCGAGCACTGTGAAGGTTGGAAATTTGGATTGCATTATTGGGTGGTAACAATGAGCGGATAACGGCGCTACATCCCATTACGGCAGATCGCTGCTCTGCACTTCTGACAGCTTTCACATTGAGTGGAACGGCTTCAATTTTTTATCCTTCTTCCCGATGGTACTGGAATGGTCTTAAATCTCCCGAAAAAGTGCCCCAACCCTGCTGCAGAAAAAAAAAAAACACAAGCCACACCACCTTATCGTCATTCCTGTCATGAGTTGGGTAGCCAGTCGAAGTCAGCGGACGTTGTATCCAAGCCATTTGTCTTTATTGAGCGTGTAGGCCTTTTCATTTCCGTGTCATGTGCTACCCCGAAAAGGTGACCGCTTCGAATTTGTATGATTGTGCATGTGACATGAGTGTGGCACACGGCGGAAAAAGCGATATACCGCAATTACCCGATTTTAACGCGCACCTTTTTTCCGGGAAAATAGGCCGAAAAATCGCATGCGCGTTAGAATCGGGTACGAAACCGAAACTGCCGAAACAACGGAAATTTCGTCCCACCCATCGCCATCTCAAGATTGCGCCAAAGCCTTTAGCAACATGGAGAAAGACTTCCTACATGCTTAGGTACAATTTTTCGAACGCAGGAAGAATAAGCGCCTAGGCTTTTTTATTGGCGTTCACACAAATCGTCTAATCGTTCCACTTGCGCACTTGATAACAGCAATGGCAGCAGCGGCTCTCACGCGTTCAAAACGAGCGGTCGGCTGAAGCGTGCGGCTCTGGGGCGGTATTCTTGTAACTGTCCCTTTTGAAAACGTCCCTTTTGCGTCCCTTTCATCGTGACGTACTTCCGGTTAAGCAGTGGGCATTGCCAGTAGGTTTGCCGCGCTTGCGTTACGTCACTTCCGGTTGTTTGCTTTTAGCCAATCACGACTCGCCAAAAGGGACACTTTTGAAAGGGACGCAAAAGGGACAAAACTCGAGAATACCGCCCCTGGAGAAGCTCGCGGGATGTGCGTGAGAGGCATGGGCCACGATCCCATCGACCATGGTTGGACGTTCGTTCAGAAGTGTGGCATCGCGAACACTCTTGGCGGCACCGAGGACGAGATGTTGTGGTCAGCGGAAAGCGACGAGGAGTGAGATGAGTGAGATTACTTTGGGAAATAAATCTCCTATTTCTCCCGCATTCATTTGTCTGGGTCATAAAGTTCCGTGCGCGTTACAATCGGAGGTGCAGGTTTTTTTGGTTTTTTTTGCCAGGAAAATCAGGTGCGCGTTAGAATCGGGGGCGCGTTAGAATCGGGTAAGTACGGTAAATAAACTCCCTTTGGCAATGACGAAACACTGGAACTTTGTTCGTGTCGCTGAGAAGCAGGGGAACGTGGACAATTTCACCGTCAACAACAATGTCGCGTCGAAATTGTTTGGTTTGCCAGTTGTAACCTTGAAATCAAGGCTGACTTTGTAGGCTAGATGGGCCATGTATGCTGCAAATAAGTGAACCCCCCCTCCCCTCCGTCCCTACCTGCAACCAGTCACCAGGCTGACCACTTGGCTAGGCAGCTGTGTTTACCTGTAGACAAATTTACCCTAGCGCATATCTGCAGTAGATGTTGGCTGCAGCATACAGCAGTAACGATTACGTAAACACGGTTTGGTGCAGTAAAGACGCAGACGGTACGGAAACGGACTGGAGAGGTGTCCGTTCACACCGTCCACATCTTTAAAGCGCTAACCCTTGTTTACGTAATCATGAACGGACTCTCCCAACATGTTTTACTGGATGCTACATGACACTGCAGTTAGGTAGCTGTCAAAAACAGCAAACCCTGCATAGCTGTCCTACAGTGATCTCCACTGCATTGGTTTGAAGCTCTGACATTGCATGCTATGGTGGTGCAGTGGCTGTGGTGTTGTGCTGCTACTAGAGTTCAGTTCTTTGCCACGAGTCACACATTAAAGATTGCTTTGTGGCACAGATTCCAAACTGCAGTCTTCCCAGTGATGTATCTTGTATTCCAGCTGCATTTCGCCCGAGTCCCTTGCAAAAACACTGAAAATAGTTTTCAGTGTTTTCGTCCGCAAGTCAAAGTTGCAGCACACTTGAAAGATCCCAGAGGCTCGTAATTAATCCGGAGCCTTCTACTACACCGGCCCAGGTGTAGCCTTCTGCAGGTTAAACCCGCAAAATGTTTGCATATTATTGGTTCTTCAGAGGGAACCCATGAGCTTGGCTTGCCTGTGCGCAGGAGGTCATGGTGTGGCTCTCCTTCTACGAGATCTACAACGAGGGCCTGTACGACCTCCTCGTCTCAGCGGCACCCGCAAACAAAAAGGTGCGCGGCGGCCGCCGCACCCTTCTCAAGCTTGGCGAAGACCGCTCCAAGCGCTCATTTGTGCGCGGCCTGGTGGAAGTCCCCGTGCACAATGCGGACGAGGCCCACCGCCTGCTCTGCCTGGCTCGGCACAACCAGAGCATAGCCGAGACGAGCCTGAACCGCAGCTCGAGCCGTAGCCACTGCGTGTTCACGGTGCGGCTGGTGTGCTCCGTGGGCGGGGAGTGGCGCGTGAGCACACTGATGCTGTGTGACCTGGCGGGCTCGGAGCGGCCCTCCAAGACGGGCGCAGGGGGCCCGCGGCTGCGGGAGGCCGGCCGCATCAACACCTCTCTCATGGTGCTCAGCCGGTGTCTCGAGGGCCTACGACACAACCGGGACTCTTCAGCCAAGAAGGCACCCGTGCCCTTCCGGGAGAGCAAGCTGACCCAGGTGGGGAGCGCGCACTGCGGCTGTTTTCTGAGGAGCAAGAGGTGACCTGAAGTACAGCGTACTATGAGATAAGGTGTGTCACGCAAGGGCGAAACCAGTGGAGAGCGCAGGTCCCTTTTGCGGTGAAAAAATTGTATGGAGCGCATGCGTTCCCCAGAGAACTCCTGTTGTAGCCGGTGCCACCTAGAAGTTTTTAAATCAAACTAAGCAGTTATTTGACAGGTTCTATAGAACTTTATATCAAGAAATAAAGAAATAAGATTATTTAGGGCATTAAATGAGGATTAATTTAACGAAGTTTCTGAAACCAACTGTAGTCGAATCCCGCTTCAAGGAAATTGACGGAACGCGCGAAAAATTTCGTCAAGGCGAAATCTGCCCCAACACACCACGGAAAGGCCATAAAAATAGCCCCGTATATTTCCGCATCATTGGCAGCATAATAGTGTTTAGAATAAGGAGTGACGCGTAATATCGTCATGTTTATTCTTTATTCAGATAACAAACGTACCAATGGTGATCTTTTTTTTTGTTCACTGCACGCAAAAAACACATTACGGAGGGGGGTGAAGAAATGCAGGCGCAAAACGTATTGCTGTACAAGAAGGCGTGTCCACCAAGCTGATTACTTGCAGATAGCTGCTAGTGCCGTTATCTTATCCTCTGACAGGGCACGGCAGCTACTGACCTTGGCAGGCAAGACTCTGCGCTTGCATTTAACATGACCGCGCACCCGTGACTAAGGTGGGATGACTTGGCTTCAAGACCAAACATGCAAATATGATTTTTGCTCTTGAAGAACAGTAGAAGGAAAACGGCAAGGACAGCTGCTCGTAACGCATACATGACGGCACCGCGCCAGCAGCGGAGCACATTCGTGCCTGATTTGTGCGATTTCAACTGGATACGGATTGGCTGTAGCCCTGGCTTGGGGAACTGGGCCTGCGCCTCATGTAAAGACGGCCAGCCACATCGTTATCACCATCAAACAATGGCGTCCGCCTATGAGTTTTTTGTTTGTTTGTTTTGGGTGGTGGTGTGGGTGCACCGCGCATGTTTTCGGTGAAACTAAGCGTCCTAAATGTATAAAAAGTTAGATAGCTGGCGCTATGCTTATTTTATTGTAAAATAATTGTTCAAACCCAGCTCAAATCATCGAAAATTTCGTTGAAGCGAAAGCAAGCCTGACAAATAGTTCGTTGTGGTGAGGACTTTGTTGCATTGACTTCTATGGCTAGCTGACGGGGAACTGGAAATATTTCGTTGAAGCGGCGTTCGTTACAGCGGGGTTCAACTGTGGTACGTTACAGCGGGGTTCAACTGTGGTAAGCAGTGGCCGCCAGGGGTGCTGCTTACAACAGGAGTTCCTCAGCAGAAATTTTCATCGCAAAAGGGAACCCCCTAATCGGCACCAAACGACACTTCTCTTCTAGTACACTGTACCTGCAGGCCTACCTGAGGTGCTGCCAAGTGGTTTTGGTAAATGCAACAGTGGAAGGGGCATTTGCCTGCTTACAAGTGGTCTAGCCCTGGTATTCTGAACCCTTCCTCCACTCGAGTTTCCAGTGGAGGAGATCCTTGAAATAAAATTCTCCATGCATAAGCATTGTGGAATCCTCCCCTCAGCCGAGTGGAGGAGGGACTCTGAATACGGCCCTAACAGTGGGCCTCCTCGATTATCAATTCCGGATCATCCGCGGACGGCCTGAGGTGCGATCCGGCGCTCGATTTTTTTTCCATGTATTCCTATGGGACTTCCGGTTCAAATACGTTCCTTGGACTGCCCGCGGAGCGTCCAGGCTAGTAAATCGAGGATGCCCAGTGTCTGACACCTCAACTACACAAGCCGTTTTGAAGGCCGTCGAAACGCCGTCCGAAGGCCTACCACCACATTGTCTATCGAGTGGTGCATTGTGTTCGTATGGTGCACTTGTCGGTCAGTACAGTGAACTGTCAATTAAGTTTCCGTGTAGCACAGGTATATCTTCTCTCATAGTCAAAGCTGTGCATGTGTGTGGCCTACGACAGGGCATTTACAGGGTCAGAGACGACGTCCTTCACTACATAAAAGCAAAAGCTTCTGACTTCGTGGAAGTGCAGTGTCGCATGTTGAGTTAGACTGCAGCTGCAAGGGTACACGTATTGATGGAAATCTTTGCATGGCCATTTTGGAAGTGTTGTATTAACGCGTAGCATTCTTTGCGGAGTACCCCCCTAGCCAGGCCCATGTACTGTATACACTCGTGTAAGGGCCGCACTTTTTTTCTGTGATTTTGATGGGGTGCTGCCCTTCCACGGAAGTGTGAAATTTTCATTCAACTTTCGATCCACGGATAGAAAAACCTATTTAATCATGCCATATATACCTAATCATGGGATATCTGGTGTCTAGCTGCGGACATCCTCGCTAGATGTCATCGGTGTCGCTGCTCGTGTCATCCACACGTTCATGTATCAAATCGCCCTCAGTGCCGTCCATGGCATTGGAAATCCCGGTGATCTCAAAACTTTTTACAATAATGTCCGCGGACACCGCACGCCACGTGTTTAAAATCCAAGAGCAGACCAGCTGAAGCGACGCCCGCCTCAGTCGTTCGGTCGGCGTTTTCTCGTGGTGGCCCGCTGCCATCCATTCAGAGTACAGGCGTCGAAATTCTGCCATCCAGTGGTTGCAGCATGCTTGTTAAACCGCCGGGGATGACCGCCAGATGCGTACGAGCTTCTGCAAGACGAGCCTTCACGCACTCTGCAAGGTGGCCACGAACGCTGTCCAATACGAGCAGTGCCTTGCGTCGCAGCAGGCCTCCCAGCTGGTTAGCCCACACCGTTTTCACCCATTCCACCATTAATTAGTTCATCAGACATCCAGCCGTTTTCCTGCACTCTGACGATTCCATTTGGGAAGCTCTCCTTGGGTAGCGTCTTTCACTTAAACACTATGTACGGGGGGAGGTTCCTTCCGTCCGCTGTGACAGATAGCATTACTGTGCAACGTTGACACTCGGCACCGGTCGTGCGCACAAGGATGCTCTTCGCGCCAGTTTGGTTGACTGCCGTGTTGTCAGGAGAATCTAAACAAACAGGTGTTTGATCCACGTTTCCTATCTGGGATAGGTGGTACTCGTGCTCCGCTCGCAGAGTGTTAACAAAGCGGTGAAACTTGCTCACTTTGTCATCGTACTCGCGTGGAAGTCTTTAGCAGAGTGTGGTCTGGCAGCAGATGCTGAGTTGTTGTCGCTTCATAATTCTCTGAAGCCACCCATCACTTGCCTTGAAATCCGTAGGTGAAATGTTCATGTGGCGTGCGATTGCAAGGGCCTTGATGCGGAGCATCTCGGTTGACAACGCGTAGCCGTCTTTGCTGATGTCCATGACTTATTTCATCAGCTCCTTCTCGAGGGTTGGAAATTTGCAGAAGTGCCTTGAACGTCCACAAAAAAAAAAAAAGCAAATTTGGCAGAAGTAAGACTTGTAATCGTTATAATAGCCTAAGTGGAGATAAGTGGTCAAACAGAATTTTGAAAACCCAGAAAATGAAAAAAAAAAAAAATTACAAAAATGATCACTCAAAATCAAGAATGTGCATCTTGCACATCTCCCCCAAATTCGAAGAATAAACAAGAGTCTACAAAAGAGCGTTGTAAGTACGAATAAAAGAAATAGATTAAATGGGCCAACTCTGCAGTACACCTTGCATCTGTGTAAAAGATACATAATTACTGAATGAAGTAAAGGCACTTTATCGCTATGATATAAATTTGCATCATTGGCAAAAGGAAACAAAAGAAAACTTGACAAGAATAAAATAATCCAACTTCCTTCGCTACTCGCAGCCATATTTGGCTGTAAAAAACTCTCACTCTAGACAAGTGGCATAAGAATGGTGCGCATTAGTAGACAATTACCTGAATTTCTGCAGGTTTTTTTAGAACATTTGTCAAAACGACAGTGTACTGTGTGAGCAGGAGAGCAGCAACGAACTGAGTGATGGTGGTTGGAGAGTGGGAGTTGCCGTTTGCACTCGCGGCGTTCTCTCCCCATAAAGTACGAGCCCAGGACTTGCTGTATGCACCCAGTGCCATCTACTGGCTCGCCTCGAACACTTTCTATTCTTTTGAGCAACTGCTGAAACAAGCTCGTTGTTCAGCTCCAGTTCAACGCTGTTCAGCCCCAGTTCAACCCCAGTAACTGTAGAATCGCAGGTTTTGGCGTGAGCTGCCTGGCTTCGACGTCCTTCAATGGGGGATGTTTTTTCTTAAAGGGACCCTGCAACACTCTTTGAGCAGTGCAAGTAAACCTGCGCGACGTTTAGATTACACTGCCAGGAATACCTGAGCCAAATATTGCACGTGAAGCGGTGAGTGCGCAAATCGCTGTGAAAGATGTGGAAAAACCGACCGTGCTCTCTTCAGTTCTCCTCATTATGCACCCCTGACATGGCCTAAGCGACGTCATTGAGGCCATGGCTGCCCAATCGGCTGTCACTGGTCAACTTCGCGGCTAATTTCTCCCATTTCCGCCGTCGTCATCGCTGTGTACGAACCTCTTCTATGCCTGAACCTGTAGGCACAGTTTTGCCGTGTCTTTTGTGTTTTGAGTGTGCGCGGAGTTTGAGTGATGAGCTCAATACTTCCCTTTCAACGGGACCACTCGACTGCAAACGTTTATTGCTTCAAAAACGCCCTACCAGCCCGAGCGCGCACTTGCGAGCAGGTACCCATGCCTGCTTTTTTGTGGCACCAGACCGGAAATAGGCGCCTCGACGTTGCGGAGAAAAGGAGAAAACTCCTTGGCCTGTGATATATCGAAGGCCGCCAAAGAGAACGCCACGAGCCGCAAAGAGAACGCCACGAGGGAGAGAGCGCGCAGCTTTTGTCGCGTTGTCCGCGGTCGAGTTGAGAAGGAACGATTATGCGCGATTTCTCATCGTGCGTAGTTTCGGTGATACTGAAGGGATTTTCATAATTCTTACGGGAGGAGATTGCTGGGACAATAGACTTTACCGCAAAATACATTCCTAGCAGTCGATGGTAACTGTTGCAGGGTCCCTTTAAGACCTGTTATGTTTTTTACTGTAAAATGTCTTGCATCAATTCTAGAGATTTTCCCCATAAATGAGGGTGGTTTGGTGTCATTTAGGTTAGCTTAGGGGAAGAGGCGAGGTATATGAACCATTTAATTAACATTTTACTTTGCACTGAAAAGTGCAGGGCTGCGGAACAGGATATTCCTCGCACGCAGTGCGCCGTGACAGTGTCGCATCTAATTGAGGTTTTTCTCACTATTCTGCAACTTTGTCTCACCCATGGGGCGATTATTCTTTAGCTTCTTGGCTAGCAATTGCTTGTATTCACTGGCGAGGCGCGCATGCAGGCAACTGTGTGAGTGCACCGTCACTGGTTACTTCGGGCTCCACGGGATGGCAGTACTTGTCCGTGCTAAGCACATGACTGTGTTGCACTCTGCCTCACCGAACGCAAAGTATTGCCTCGAGTCCAATGTGAGTGCCATTAATAACATCTCTGTTGACCCTACCGTTGAGAATCGGGTTGAAACGGAGCAGACGACGCACGCCGTTGTTTTGTTTTTTCTTCGGCATGTGGGTGCAGGGGCCCAAGCTGCACTGTCCGTGGTGCTTTGGCCACGCCTGTGGCAGTTTTCAGTGTTGCCAAGCGAAGAAATTGACCGCTAAAATTTTCAACGAATACCACGTATACATTTACCTGAATGGATACAAGAAATGGAGGGCCCTGCACTGCAATTCGATGTGTGTGCGAGTGCTACCCCCTTCCATTCCGATGTGCGAGCACCCACACGCAATGTTCTGTTGGCGACAGGTGATGCAGGCCTACTTCACCACGGGCGGCCACGTCTCCCTGGTGGTCAACATCTCCCCCTCCCTGTCCATGCTGGAGGAGTCCCTCAACGCCCTCAAGTTCTCGGCCGTGGCATGCGAGGTGGTTCCCCTGCAGCTGGAGACGCGGCACGAGCGCTGCCACAGAGCAGTCCGTCGCCTCACCAAGGTGTGGCAGCGGACCAGCCGGGGGGACGGCCGCCCCGACCCCGACCAGGTCTCCCCCTCCTCCACGTCTGCTGACGACGACTACGACGACGCTCCCATGGACGCAGCCGATGTGGAGGAGCTTTTCGACACAGTCTCCGCCCTGCAACTGGAACTTGCGAGCACCCAGGAGAGGCTCAAGTGAGTGCCCCAAGGCATGGTTTCACGAAGTCGGCTCTTGGTAGTCTGAATTCTCTTAATTGGAGCTGTGCTGGTCGCGGCAATTTTACGTGCCATCTAGTGGAAGAAATTGCTCACTAATTCAAAGCTAAAACTCGTTATATTGGTTTAGTCGAAGTTATTTCGAATAATGAGCATACCATCCGTTCTCGGTAAAATTTAAAATTTTCAAGCGAGAAAACAGGGTCGTGCTCTGTACCAATGTCGGCACCTTTGCAATTGAGGCATCGCACAGTTGATACAGCGGTTGGGTAGTTGACTTGCATGAGCGTAAACATCTTTTGAGGTCCTCCTTTACTGTCGTTGCCCAAGTTGCGCTCTATTTTTCGATAATAATGCACCAACTTGCTGAACAGGTTCGTTTAAATGGTTCTTCTATGTGCGAGTGCATTTTTGCAAGTTTCATTTGTTTACCGCACCATTCTTACTGCTGTAAAATGAATGTGTTACATTTAGGTGCAAATAGCTCGTTCGGCAAACTTATAAGCCCTGCCTAATTTGCGTTTGCATTTGCCAGCCCCTCCACCAATCGCACATCTGGCCATTTCACATCGTAGGTTCTGTTGTGGGAAATGAACTGGTGGGTCAATACAATTTTTCATTCCCGTTTTTCCTAATTACATAGCTTATTTGAGCGAAGTGTGTGTGTGTCAATAAGAATTCTAACGAGGCAGTCTTTCGAATGACCCAAACTTGTGTTTTGTGGGCACGGCCCCTTTAAGAGCACGCTGTGCTTGCAAGTGGCAGATAAGTCGCAGCGTCCACAGGCTCGGACATGTTCTCACTGCTGTGCTAGATCGCAGTGTTACACTTCTGTGCAGTGCAGCCATGTAAACACTGTCTTAGGCAAACCACGTGTTTCGGTTGCCCTTCCAAGCTGAAGTCGCCAAAACTCGGAAAAATAAACATAATCAGTGAGAAGCCATTGCGGAGCGGCAATCCTGCTCTCTGCAGAGTACTACTTCAGCTGCCCTTATCCCCTTTGTCTGTGCGAAGCAGGCGCTGTGCAATCTCAACAAGCTTGATTTGTCTTTTACCGACACAAGAAGCATTGGCAGGGCCCCCGGGAGCCCCCACACTGACTGCATATGACCTTTGCATCTTCCGGATGCAGATAACATGCCTGCACCAGAAAGATTTTTTTTGCTCCGCATCTGGTGCCAGCATGTGTACATACATGCAAGGGCGTGCGGTGCCTGCCTTTGATGCGAAAAGATAAACATTGCTGGCATTTTTCGCCAATTCAACGCGGCCGCAGGCTGCAAATTCTTCGATTGTTTGCTCGCTCAAACCTGCGATCATGGTTGCACCGTTACATTGATAACGATATGCAAGCGCTAGGGCTGTTTTGGCTGGTACTCTGTTCTTACGCACATGCGATTTAGGAGTGCATTTTCCCGGGGCAAAAATCGGCGTGTTAAAATAAACTACACATATGCTTAGCCGATGGTGTGTCGCGCTATAATACGTTACTTGCGGTAATTCTCTAGATTACCGTATTTACACGATTGTAAGTCGACTCGAATGTAGGTCGACCCCTAAAAATTGCATATCTCAAAAAAAAAAAAAAAATGCGAGTGCTGCCTAGAAAATCGTATCTCAAAGCATCGCCTCCTCTAAGAGAAGCTCTTCCGTCAACCCACACGGCGGCTCTACCATCAATGATCGGTACTCCCATAAGAGCCGTGCGCTCGCGGTATGCGTGGTAGATGTTAAAAAAGAAAAGCTTTTGTATAAGCACCCGGAATAACAATGCGCTCTGGGTTGAGCGGGAAGAGCACATTCGCTGCGAGATGACAACCATCGAAGCAACCGGCAGCGGCCACTGCCGCGCGATACCAAAACAAACAACATGGCGGCTGACGGAAGCGGCCGCGCGATTTACTTTTGAGCGACTAACCTCCCACCATCGCGTTCGGAAGTGTACTGAACAATGTGGTATGATTTGGGCTACGTTAGCGCCGCGCATTGAATTAAAGGATTCGCTACTACTCATTTTGCTTATTAGGGACGAATAGAACGCTTCTTGATGCGTTTTTGCACGCGATTCGTGCGCGTCGGTGTTGCGCGGGAGACTTTCACGCCGGCGTCGACGATTGCGCGCGCGCGGCAGCTTCTGCTAGCTCGGTTACACTAGCTCGGTATGACGTGTGACGAGCGCGGTAGTGGGAGGACCGTGGCGACTTGCTCCAGCCGGCTGGCGCCGCCGGAGATGTTTAGTCTTACCACGGTGGCGGATATTTGATTGGCGCTTTCCCTAGCGGCGCGGATAATGCTTTATAGTGTCGTTTTTGACCACATTATCAGTTACTTTCCTGTACAAACGTCTTCGTTTTTGCCTTCAGTGATATTTTTAAGAGCGTTTAAAAGCGGTCGCTGGAGCTACGTGCACCTCTTCGCGGCTGGTGACGCCGCCATGTTGCCGCCGCCGATCGCGTAGCGTGCAGTATGCGGGTTGGATTCGCGGCAGCGTCAGCGCGACGAATTTTCGCGAGCAGAAAACGCCCCATGCGCTTCACACTTTGGACCATAACCATGGGAACGAGGGTGCAAAGCTGTCCCCGCCTTGTAGATCCCCGACTTCTCGTTTCTCTTGCCGTTACGAGCGGTAGACGGTTTGACTTCGATTCTAAGTCGACCCCCCAACATTGGATTGGCAAATTTGAAAAAAAGGGTCGACCTACAATCGTGTAAATACGGTATTTGTACATGACTGAATATTTGGGAATTTTTGAATATGCATTTTTCAAATTGATTATGCCTTGAATAAAGTGAATTCGCATTCAAGATTTCGAATGTTTGCACACCCCTAATTAGAGGTGAACTGCACTGAAAATTTTGACACCTTGAAAACCCCGTTTTCATATAGTCTGCCTAAAAGAACTGCGAGGCACAAATTATGACAGCTTAAATACGCATATGCATGGCGCAAACCGGCAAAGATAGACTTTGAGACCAACCTTTAGAAGAGTAGGGCTGAGGTGACGTTGCAGCCAGCGAGTGTCCCGCTGGCCAGAGCAAACCTCCACGTAACAGCTTTGCATGCACGACGGCTATCTGAGAAGCGTGCCCAACGGAGGTCGGCCGGTTTTTCTGGCCAGCCGGGGGACCACGCACCGAGCCGGCCGGCATGTCACTTCTGCTTCATGGCTGTTTGCGCGATCTGCCCGCAGGTGAACCGTCGTCTACGACGGAGCTATTTTAAACGTTTCTAAACTGGCTTGCAATGCATTTCGTAAGGCTTCCAGTTATTTCCCAGTTAGTTTGGTGGTACGCACGGTGCTTTCAAAATAAATTTGGCTGAGGTGAAATTTGATTGCAGTTGGCCTCAAGGCTTCAGCTATCATGGCAATCCATGTCGTACACTCTACTTGGCAACAGAAGTCAAGATTCTGGACAGTATCATTAGTGGAGACTTGTTGCGGGCTAATAACGATGCTGTTGTGCTTTTTGTTTAATTTGAAGTGTATTGTGGTCCCCGTGGACTTCATACTAGTGGGAGTCGACTGTACTACTTTTACCACAGGGTAATTTGGTACACCAACCAAATTGACTGTGCTGTCAAAATTGATCTAAAGGGGACAAAACCACCGCACCTAAAAAAATTCTGAAGCAGAACACACGTAACCACTGATGAAGCCATGAAAAAAGACAGGAGCCAAAACCTACATAAATGGGACCAAACTGCTGGAAGTGACCTAAAGGACACAAAACTATTCAAAATTTTTGTTTATAATGAACGAACGTGCCATTTTTCTCGTCACCGCTTGCGTACGTTACATCCCAACTCATTTCGCCTATCACTAAAATTTTGATCATAGTACTAACTGTTTCCAGGTAGGCACTTGGTTCTGAGACGATGGTCAGCTCCTGGCTTCATTTTGGTCGGCCTGGCCCAGCCAAAGCATTAACATTTCGGCCTGGATTTGGCCCAGGCCCGGGTGAAAAATTAGTCTGGCTGCCGTCCCCGGACTGGGCTGAGCCTGTGCACACCTCTAATGGGTCCTGTGGAGAGTTCTGCAACTAGTTTATATTAACTCTCAGAAAAGTGAATCTCTGGAAGATTTATGTCAAATTACTTGGAAGCTTCATGAAAGGCAAAGAAATGTCACCCTTTTGCTAATTCCCACTTTGAACGCGAGCAGCCATGTGAACAGCCAAGCAGGAGAGGAGCATTGCTGGTTGCTATGGCAGCATCCATGGCGGCACGCAATTGCAGCGACAGATTTACCTCTAGTATGTGCTAGTGTAAAATTCCATGCACCAAGGGGCTATTAATAACGTCACCATAGAGGTTCTCGGTGGATTTTATCTTAGATGTTTTTCAAGCTGTCGATGATGAATTCCTAACCTCCAGTCGTGCCAACAGTTGTGCCGCAGACATTGCAGAGAGCTGTGGCCCTGTTTGCAGGCACTGTGAGCGCATGGCCAACGCATACCAGGCCAAGTGCGGCGAGTACGAAGAGATGGTGACCGCGCTGGAGCAGACGAAGCGCATGCTGCGGGAAAACGCCGACCGAGAGATGTCCGTGCGCGTCCGCAGCGCCTGCGAGATCACCCGCCTGGAGATGTACAGACAGGTAATGCAACGCTCGCTTTTTGGTTCATCTGCACTGCGAAACTCCCTCTTCCCACAGCTTTTGTTCCCGTCAAACGGTCAGAATAGGCACCTTGTCCTTCAGGGGCAGTAAAAATCCTTAAAGCAGTTCCACTTGCACGTGGGAGCCCTGTAGTGACCTTGCCACTGAACTGGCTGTGCTGTAGTGGCGTTGCATCGTGTGGTCTCTCTTGTATGCCTCTCCAGAACTTTTGAACAGCCCCTGGGCAGCCACAAACTGCCTTCGCGATGAAAATTCTATGGGCACATAACACATGGAGCAGGTATATGCAGTCCAAAATGATAAATAAGAGGCCTCAACTAAGATATCGGCTGTATGCTCAACCCTACCACAGGCATGCAAAGCCAACTTGGCTAACACCAGCCACTGTTGAAAGAACTACTGGCTTGGAAAACTTCCTTTATGTTAACTTAGTGCGGTGCATTTGACCAACTTCTTGTGAGTTGCATGCAAGCGAAGCTGCTGCCATGTTTACAGCTGTGCAGCCACTACACACGACATTCCTCCATCAGTGGCAACATGCGTTACCTTCCCCAAGTTTTATGACCTCGGAAAGGAACAAAAATGTGCATGCCGGCTTGGCGTGCAAGCTATGTGTTGAGCAGAAGTGGCAAGAGCTCCAGGGAATTGCAGATCAACTCCTTAACGCACATTCCCACTGGCAATTTGCCACGTTGCCCGACGTCGCGTGACATCGCAGAGCGACGAGCCGGCCGTCGGTCTGCGACGGCGGAGCCGTTCACCTTTGGACCGAAATCCGTTGTAGCACGACATCGCAGCCATGATTGAGTATCTGGTTTTGCGGAGTCTGCTAGTGTTCACAGAAACGAAATGTTCATTCACATTCGGCATTCCAAACAGCGGGCGAGCCTGTATCAGTGGCTGACATAGTCCCTGATATTGACTCCAAGTGCTGGTGCACCCAAAAAATGTAGGGCTGAATATCGCTTTACTTTTTTTTCCAGAAGGGCTAGTTTGCAGTATCCCGATGTTTCAAAGCAAAAGCTCTCTTAAGGGGACTGATGGTGCCCTGTTGACTGGTTGACTGAAAAGGTCTGGTAAGATCTCTGGACACACAGCACGTGCGTGAAACCGGGCTCCCAATGTTCCTTTTTTGCGATTTTGGCAGTTCTAGATACGACAGTATATGCGTCGATCATGGAGTGCAATCGAATACCTTTATCTCGTAAACCACGGATTGGTATTTATTTAGATCATTCGTACATGCGCTTAGTTAGTGGAAAAATCGTTGCGTGGGTTCGTTTTTCGTCAAACCTTCAAAAACCCAAATTGCAAACGATCAAGCGGATGAACTTGGCAGCAAACGTTGGACGCACTACGCTTCTCTCAACTTTCTTTGGGCAGGAATGGTAAATTTTTGTTCTTAATCGGTTGTGGGCACTGTCGTGCGATACTTACTGGCTGTGTTCCCTGGTGACGACTGTTGGCAGGCGGAGGCCGGCTCTGTCATGGAGCTGCTGGGACGCTGCGAGGAGAATGAGCGGCGCTTGGCTGAGCTGCAGAAGCTCTTGGACGAACGGCCCGCCCATGGCGAAGCCCTGCACCGGTGAGTGCCTGCTTTGCAGTGGCTCGTGCTGTCTGTTATGACGCTTCTGTGCTGCTTAGAGCTGCTGCGCAATTGCGCAAGTAAAGCCACCAAATTCATGTGCTCGAGTGACAATCTGTGTGTCAGGCAAGTTGGGGAAGCAGCAGTGGGGTGTGGGTTATATTGCTCGTTTCCAGTTCTCTGATCAACCCAAAGTTCGTTGCAAAGTTCACTCCTACAGTTAATGTATCTCTTTGTTTGTGTTGGGGTGCGGTTTACTTAACCATAAAGCTCACTTGGAGCCTCTGTTAGTTAACTTGCACTGGACATTTTCGGCGGGAATTCTGACATGAGCGGAGCAGTAATGCGCATAGTAAAAATTACCTACCTGTATGTCGGGAATTTTGTATTACTTTGTTACCTCTGACATCCGAAACTGTCGCAAATGTGGTGCAAGTGGAACAGCGAACCTTATAGTGAAAGATTGATGGTTTTGAATGCTTGTGCAATGAGTGTGCGCACTGCTTCCTGCGACTTGTTCAGCACTGCCTCGAGCGAGGCTCTCACTTTTAAGGGGGCACACTGTGGTCTTGGAAACTTTTTTTTTTTTTCTTTCCAACCAATCTTCGTAAAACTTTATGGGCTTGTTCAATTTTGCTATCTGATTTCAAATTAGTTTTGATGCAAGGGATTTAGTTTCTGTTATAATTAAAAATATTTCTTCTTGAGAACAATTGAAAAAGAACTAATCGACGAAAAATTACCAGCAAGGTATGAATAGATACCAGAAGTTGTGGAGAATGAAATGTGGAAAGCATTTTTGTTTGTTTGTTTTTTGCAATCACGTACAAGTTTATGTCAATTCTAACTTCTATGTTTGAAGTACTCGTGCTAACCGATTAAAAATACTGCAAATTAAACAATTACTGAAACACAAAATGCAAAATCTGCGTCCCATGTGGGATGGGTTAAAGGAGCCATGAAGAGAAAACACAAGTTTGGTTCATTGAAAAGATTGCCTCGTTAGAATCGTACTGACACAACTTTTTACGTAAACTTCGTTCAAATAAGCTGCACGATTAGCAAAAAAGGGAATGGCCATGCGACCCACTAGCTCATTTCCCGCCACAGAACCTATGATGTCATACCAGACAGCTCTGCGATTGGCGGAGGGCGGCAAAAGCAAGCACAAATTAGGCCGAGCTTATAAGCTTGCCGAACGAGCTATTTGCGCTTAAATTTAGGGCACATTCTTTTGAAAGCCCTAAGAATGGTGGGACAAACAGTGGAAGTTACGAAAGCACATGTCAACATAGAAGTACCGATGCGTATGCTGCTGTTGGTACTGCACACACTATGCTTGGTTTAGCTGCACAGGACTTGCAGGGCTTTGGGGTTGTTTCAGACGACACTGGCCGTTGACGCAAGCGACGATGTCTTACGTGACCATATTTGTCAGGCGAGCACCATGTTTCATGAAACGATTGTCCCCATGAACAAAACAAGCCAGGTTTAAATACGTTCACAAACAAACCAAAGGTGGAAAACGGCTTGCCGCGGTGTGGTGGCGCCATCTAGGTTCACTAACGGTAAACAAGGCCCTGTGATGTCATTGCAGACGACGAAAACGCACGATTTAGCGGGAAAATCAAACTTTTAACTTAAACAAATTATTTCTCAGTGAATAAAGCATCGTTTGCATTCAGACAAGCGCTGGGGGCAGTATAAAACACGATATCTTTCGAATAACACAAACTTGTGTTTTGTCTTCATGGCTCCTTTAAACATTCATCTTTACGCTGCAAAAAAATCTTTCTAGCTGCTCTACATGCCGAGATGTACCTCTCAAGAATTTCCTGTTGCTGCAATACCACTCGTGGGGAAATAGGAGAAAATTATGGTAAAATTGTTTTTTTTTATCATCGAAATTAGGTCTGTAAGTACCTGGTACTGTTGAAGTACTAACTTTTCAAAGTACAAATTGTGCAAACTAAGGAAAAAGTGATAGTACCTAAAAAAATGCTTATTTGGGCTATTTTTTTGGCCCCAAAGACCCATGTGCCCTCTTAACCCATGCGTAACTAACTTCTTTGCAGCCCTACTTCTACCGTCAACCAAGGCGTGCAGACGGAGGCAGCTTCCAGCAAGTGTCCACACTGCGAAGGAGCCAACAGTCTTCCCTGCAAAGACACAGACGGGGCAGAACACCGGTCCTTGGAGCCACTGCAGGAGCAGCTTTCCCGTGAAGTAGACTTGCGGCGTCATGCTGAAGATGCGTCCCAGGAAGCCCTCTCCCAGCTGGCTTCCACCTCCCAGGAGCTCGCAGCAGCGCTCGCGAGCAAGGAGGAGCTGGAGCAGAGGCTCGCGGACGCCCAACAGGTAATCAGCGAAGTGCACGGTGGCGAGCTGGAAGACCTGAGGAGCACAATTGCCCAGCGCGACCGCGAGCTCGAGAAGTTGCGCAGGCTCTGTGAAGACAGTGCGAAGGCTGCAGAGGAGGCAGAGGCGCAAGTGTCTGCCCTCAGGGAAGACTTTGAGAAGCAGATGGAGGAAGATGTGGGCATGGCGGTGTTTTTGCAGGAGAACGGCCGGGCCCTCGAGTTGGATGAGGAAGAGGCCCGAAAAGAGGCGGACGAGGCGAAGGAAGCTCTCCAAGAAGTCCAGGCTCGTCTCGGGCTGGTCGAGGCGGAGCTGGGAGCCTGCCGCGAGGAGCTGTCTGAGAGGTAAGGCAATCGTGCCTTTCGCTGGCAGTGAGAGGGGAGGGTGCTAGGATGGGGTGAGTGTTGTAGTGCATGTTGGCTGCAAACTGATCCCGTGGGTTAAGTGGCTATAGTTCATACCACAAGCTACGAGCAGCACTGTGGAGGCTACATTGTTGTCAGTAGAGCACCCACTGAGGGTGCCTAACTCAGCGTGAAGGAAGCGACAAAAGGCGCCTGGGCCTTGTGGCTCCATGTGCAGAGAAGGGAGAAGGAAATGTCCTTTCAAGGCCCCCTTCACGGTGAGTTAGGCACCCTCAGTGTGCTCTCTACTGACAACAATGTAGCCTCCACAGTGCTGCACGTAGCTTGTGGTATGAACTATAGATTCAGGGGAAATCCCCAGTTTATTCCCAAAGTGGAGCAAGTTTCTCCAAAGGAAAATTTGGCATCCACCGAAGATGTGGCCATGCAGCTACAAAGGAAGTTTGTTTCTTTGTAGCCGTATGGCTGCATTTGAGGTGGATGTAAAATTTCCCTTTGCAGTGCCTATGGGTTGCATGATGAGATCTGTCGCATCCTATCTTTGTCGGGATTCTTGCAGCCAGACTGGAGGCACTTGACATCAGCCACTGACGTGCAGTGGGAAGTAAACTAATGACAGGCTTCCGTGAAGCGAGAGTTCCTGCTGAAAGATTGCAATAGAGCCTGCTGTGGACTTGAAAGTTTAGTAAATACAGTCAAACCTCAATATAACGAAGTCAGTAAAATTCGTAATTTACTTCGTTACGTTGAAATTCGCGGTTAAAATGTGAAGTGTCAACCACATGAAGCTGTTCCTGCAAACGGGAACCCTTTATACGGTACGCTTTAGACAGTACGCACTACTTCACATTGTCTAAAGCAGGGGTCTCAAACACGCGGCCGGCCCGCGGACCCTTCCATTGCGGCCCGCGGCCCTCTCATGAGTGTCTTGGTCCATTTATTTTTGTTTTTTAGGCAAATGCGTGTGTGTGCGCCCTGCTTGTGTAGCCGAAGAGGCAGGTGGCCAGAGACTGCTCGAAAACGTGTGGATATCGTCTTTCATGGCTTTGCGTTACCAGAGTGGACCCCCCTCTTTTCCGGAGGCCCCTCAATTCGGGCGCCGTTAAGTAGGGTTCACAGTGGTCGCAAGCAACTGAGACTTGTGAATCGAGCACTCTACACTGCGCACAGGGCTGGGCGAGAACAAGCCGCGGAGAAACTCTCCGCGGCGGTTATGACACTGCGAACGGGGCTGCACGCCGCTAATGAGAAGACGGCCCCTTGACCGGAGTTTTCCAGGCTTCCGCTAAAGTGCAAAGGTTTCCGGGAGTTGTGTGGTGTTTGCGGATATTTGCTTTCTTGTTCTTTTTCGTGTCAAACACTTTTACTTCGCTGCAGATGTGGCGAAAAGGGCGCAGCCACACGTCGGATTCTGGGTTCCGGCTCCGAAATGCACCCACGTGCGTTTAGGGGCGGGTCGCAGCGTTATTTATGGCCTGGGAGAGAGCGACATTGCGCTGCTGAGGAAAAGTCTGCACATTGCACGTTGAAACTGTGTACTTCCAGACATCAAACACTCCATTTCGAGACTCAAAACTAAGCGCCTATCCTCCGACTCGCAACCTGTTGACAGCACTGTGAAAGGTAGCGGCGCCCCAAGTCAGAGCGCACTACATAATTGTGCTCCTACGCGCCTGTCGCCTCCGTAAATGGGGCAGGTATCTTTTTGATCTGTTGTTTTTTTTTTGAAAATCTGCAAACGACGAAGGTTTCTGCTGTGGAAGTCCAACGGGCTACAATGTCGTTGTCCAAGCAGTCAGTAAAACACCAAGTGGAAAACGAGAAGAGGTGCTTTCAGGAGCGATGGGAACACTTATTTCTTCACGGAATCAAGAGACAAGGTGTTGTGCTTAGTCTGCCACCAGACTGTGGCTGTGCCGAAGGAGTATAATGTTCGACGCCACTTCATGTCTTGCCATCACGAGAAGTATGGTGCTCTTACTGGCAACATTCGCGAGCACACCGTGACTCAACTGAAGGCGGCGTTGGGAAAGCAGCAAAACTTGTTCAAAAAGGCGGCCAAAGCAAGCGACGAAACGGTAAGGGCAAGCTTCGTCATTTATGAGCTTATCGCCAAATCATCCAAGCCTTTCACTGAAGGTCTGTTCGTGAAGCAGTGCCTGCTCGGAATCGATGCATGAAAAAGACAGCATGAAGAAGACATTCGAGAAAATAAGCCTCTCTCCAAACACAGTCGCCCAGAGAATTAACGAGATCAGTGGAGACATTGAAAAAGGATTAATCAACCGATGCCACGAGTTCGAAGCATTCTCTATTGCAGTTGATGAAAGCACTGACATTACAGACAACGCACAATGTGCTATTTTTGTAAGGGGTGTCGACAAAAACCTGAACGTCACTGAGGAACTCCTGGACTTAATCCCAATGAAAGGCACGACCACAGGGGCGGATATTCTTTCTGTTCTCGAAAGAGTGGTCGAACACGCCGGACTACCGTGGGAAAAGTTGGTTTGTTTGGCTACAGGCGGTGCACCATCAATGGTGGGATGCAAGAGCGGGCTTGCATGTTGGTCGATTGCGGAGGAAACTCGCTGCACTCGGAGTCACCAATCAATTTGCCGCGGTTCACTGCATTTTGCACCACAAGGCGCTGTGCGGCAAGTCTCTGCAAATGAAGAGCGTCATGGAAATCGTGCTCAGCGCAGTGAACTTCATGCGTTCAAGAGCTCTTAACCACCGCCAATTTGTATCTCTTTTAGAAGCGGTTAGCAGCGAATATGGTGAAATTTTGTACCATTCAGATGTACGATGGCTGAGTCGTGGAAGAGTGCTAAAACGATATTTTGATCTCCGAGAGGAAATTGACGCCTTCGTGAAGACCAAGAACAGGGCCATTGTTGAGCTGTCAGACGAAACGTGGCTTCTCTCCCTTGCGTTCCTCACTGATATCACTCATTATTTGAGTTGCCTCAACGTTAAACTTCAGGGAAAAAACAAACTGATCACAAAAATGCATGACGACATTCAGGCCTTTCAATTCAAATTGAAGCTTTGGGAGAGACGGATGAGAATTCAGAAGTTTGATCATTTCCTAACCCTGAAGTCGCTGGAGAACGTGGATAAACAATCCTGTGATAACTTCGCTGACCTCCATGATTTCCAAAGAGAATTTGAGGGACGCTTCCAAGACATCACCAGTCTCGCCGATGAATTACGAATTTTTTCGTTGCCGTTTTCGGTGCCGGTAGATGGCGCCGCGCCCGAGCTACAGATGGAACTTCTTGAGACATTTCAGGACGTGGCTGTGCCAGACTTCTACAGGTTTCTCGACGATGCAAGTTTCCTGGCGCTACGTAAACAGGCTGCCAGGATCATTGCCATGTTGGGAAGCACCTACTTGTGCGAACACCTGTTTTACTTGTTGAAGGTGAACAAGTCAGCTCTCCGGTCGAGGATGACTGATGAGCACCTGCGATCGACCACGAGGATCGTTTCCGCGCAAGAAGTTCATGTGGACATTTCTTCTCTAGTCGCAGCCAAGCGTTGCCAGGCATTAAGCCAGCATGTTTAGAACAATAGCAGCTATATTGTTCTTCTCAAGGAATAAAGTTTTATGACCTTCCTAAATTATACTCGCAATATTTTCTCGTCTATTACTATCAATAACGCGTTATTCTAGTAAGATGCACAGACGCAACTGCCTTCAAGCCTTTTTTTGTGAGGCATCCAATGCGGTCACCGTGTATTGAAGCATAATTCTGGAACAAATATTTTATATTTCAGAATCGGCGTCCCCATTTTAGTCATCCCGTAGAGATGTGTCTCAAACTCTGACGCCAATTCTATTCAGGAATGACCAAGCATATGTACAACATGTGGGAAAGACCTACTTGTTCCTTTCAAATGGCAGCATTATTTTACATTTTGTAACCCCCCCCCCCCCCCCCCCTCCCCTCTTCCCCGGCCCTTGCGGGACTAGAATTCGTGACTGCGGCCCGCTAACTCATGTTAGTTTAAGTCCCCTGGTCTAAAGGGTCAGCGCAGCTGAGACTGCAATCTTTCACATCTGCGAAGAAGCACCGGACTAGTGCGAGTGCGCCCACTTTCGCTTGCTCTCGGTACAATGTCGGCAGTGTGGTCTTGCAAACTCTCCCATGGTCGTGACACCATCATCCACACTCACAAACTCTCCAACCATTGATCTGGCAACGGCGTCGGGAAATTCCGACAGCTTGTTCCACACTTTGGCAACACCGGGGGTGGTTTTGTTGCACTCCTCAGGGTTTTCAAAGACATCACTGGCACGCACAAGCTGGCAGATTTGAAGCAATTTCGGTAGTAACATCTACACAGAACCTACTTCGAGGTGTTCTCAGGAATCTTGTGCCTGATGGGGACGTCCGATTTCCCGCCAAGTTTGACTCTATTTAAAATTGCAAGCTTCACGGCGAAAGGCAAATTTTTTGGCTGCTTAGCACGCTAGCTAGAGCCACTAAATAAGCCTTTATTTGTTGACACTAGCGCTAGCCACCACAGCTACACTTCCAAAAAGCCCACAAAGCGCAAACAACTCAAACACAATGAGCTAAAAAAAAAAAAGCATGGTGGGCGGGCCAGAATCAATTTTTTTCAAGAGGGGGAGGGGGTGTGGCTCACCCTACACTGCGTTATAGTGCAGTCACGATAGAGAGAGCGAAGTGAGGGAGCGGAAAGAGCCGCCTGCTGCCCACACGCGGCCTGGCTAAACCATTGGAATGTTCCGGCGAAATTTCTTGTCTGCCCGGAGGGAAAACCAACTTGGAGGGGCACTTCTGCGGCATTTGACATTCGATATATCGGTTGTCACTCGTAAGGTTGCTTTCAGAATTATGGAGACCTGTGAGATCTCTCAGCACTACTTATGTTGGTTTCCTGCTCACCTTGGGGTGATTGAAGGAGCCCCTCTGAATCTCAACGAGTCTGCTCATGCGGCAGCGCGAGACCTTACCCTCCGCTCTGCCCCGCGCCACGGCGTGACAGCACTCCCTGAGAACAGAGACCCCCCTTCCACATACAATGAGGTAACTAAGTACTATCTTCTTAACCGCAGGATTTACGGTTTGCCGCATCCTAAACTAAACCGGGCTCAGGCACTTACATTACGCTTACTGCAGACTGGCACTTATCCTTGCCCGCGGAGGCTCCACATGTTTTATCCTGAGACGTATACGGAGCCTTATTGTATGGACTGTGGTGATTTAGCCACACTGGAACACATGCTCTGGTCTTGCGAGCGAATTGAAGATCCGGCTATCAAGGACGCGTCCAGGTGGGAGGCTGCACTTCGCAGTCCGAACCTGGACGATCAATTCTGGGCTGTCCAGCAAGCTCACGACGTGGCTGTGAGGCTTGGCCTTTCGGTCCCGACGTGGGAGCGGCCCGCTTAGTGGTTCATTTATCACTATTTGCAGGACCAAATAAAGTTTTCCCTCCTCCTCCTCCTCGTATTTTTGTTCGATATAAGCGTAGTTCTTCTCATTTCAGATGTAACATGTGCAGATGTAGTTTGATATAAAGGATAATTTGATGTAAACCGGTTCGATATAGTTGGGTTTGACTGTAGTACTCGCACAACATGTATTTGGGAGCTTGTGTCAGGGCACTCTGCATGTTCTAAAGTAGAGCTTCTTGTTGGGCATGTTTGTGGTGTTATGGGGCAGAAGCGAGGAAATGCAATATATTTACACTGTACAATGCCAGAGGAAGAGCATAGAATTGTAGCTGAAAGTGTTCATCATCCTCTTCTAAATCCAAAGTCCAGCCCAAGTGGAACATAGCTGTAGCAATCCTCATCTTCACTTCTCCAAACTGTCCCACAACAACACTAAAGGGAGCATGCTCTCCTTGCATACATAGGCACTGCTTCTGTCTCAATCAATTGTGGGATGTCTACTGCGGGGACCCTCTCAGTGACCATAACCCTGCATTGGCCAAGTCTGTCCTTCCCCCGTTTTATTGCCTTGCTCCCTCTGCTTCCCCTCGTATCGTTGCCGTAACCCTCTGTCAATAAGCTATTTCTCGCTCTCTCCCAATATCCTGTTACTGTTACTCGCGTTCAGGGACCTGTCCTTTGCATTGCCTACCACTTTCTCTTCATTTGAGCTGCTGCCTTCTGCGGATGCATGCCTTCAGACTTTGAATGCAATTGTACTGAGGATTTCATTACAGTGAAGCTTCCACTGGTTGACCGTATGTCCGTATCCTGTTGCCGTATAACTCCTGGGAACGTCTGTTGATTAATGCAGCAAGGAGGCTCACCGGGTGGCCTTGCTTCAACTGGAGAGCACACAGAAGGAGCTTGCCCAGCTCAAGAACAGCCGCCAGGCCCAGTCCGAGCAGTCCGCGGCAGTGGACGAGAACTGCCCACCTCGCACAAGGCGGACAACACGAGCCACTCGGGCCAGAAGGACTCAGGCTGCGGCGGCCAGTTCAGAGGCATTTGATGATGATGATGATGATGACGACGACGACTTCGAGCTGCCACACCGGACAGCACGCCTGCCCAAGAAGTCTGCCACGGTGCCCGACGAGGCTCACGTAAGTACCTCTCCATTTCCTGCTCCTTCTTTCGTCCAATGTTTGTCACGAGGATCAGAGACGGCACTGGCTTGGTTTTACATACAAGGCGAACACTACCGCAAAGCAGGCCTTCCGTTTCTACTTTTGTGTCTTGTTTTCAGCATGTGACCGTGCCCGGTTGTGCTATCTGCGTTTGAAGTGAAGTGTGTGTTACTTTCTTTCTTTTGTATTTAGGTTGGCCATCTTATTTGATGGGGACAGTCTCTCGCCCTATTGTCACTAGGGTAGAATTTTCTACTTTGATCACCAGTGTTCTGAACCTAATCCGACGGCTCCAGAAGGTATCGAGTGGAGAGATGAAATGGTCTCTGGGCAAACGCAGCATTTGATTCCCTGGCGCTAGTCTGTGATGTTATTTTGTTGGCTGCTCCTTTGACACTCGTGTATTTTTTGAGTTCTCACGCGGAGTGCAAGTTTGCTCCAGTAAGCTTCTGTTCCTTGAATAAACCTGCATCATCTTTGGCCAAGTGACGACATAAGATTTTTACCTATGGGAACTGTTTGCCACGATGAAAGAAATGACTGCCATAGAACGATAGTGCCACCTGTCTTTTCCAAAACTAACTTATCCAAAGACAGGTGGCCCTGCCATTCCACTCCTTCCATTTTTCCCATTATGGCAACTGTGTTTGCCGCAATTGTCAATAGTGAAAAAGACGATGGGACTTTGCACAGCAGGACAGCTGCCTGTACAGTCATCGCTTGCCTCCGACCATTGCCATAAATGTGGTGGGCATGTGCAAAAGTGTTTCATCTTTCTGAACCTTGCCTTGCAGGAAACTGCAACCGGCCGCCGCAACATCTTAGGCGAAAGCAACGCAGAGTCTTCTCCGCCGCCCCTCATCAGCGACATGGTGTCGCGTGCTTACGCTCGATTCCCAAAGCCCAGGTGAGCATTATGCCACGATTCTGTCCTTGATTGCTGCTTGCTCTGCATCGTCACTTGAAGCGTGTTATTTGACACGCAGTACATATCTGGCAATTGCTGCCCGAGTCGGAAGTCTTTGGAGCGGTACCTGTGTAATGTCAAATCTTGCCCACGGTTAAAATGTGTAGGACCGGTCCTTTAACACGTTCTATGGATTACAAATTGTGTTGTGTGGCCTACAGTAGTCATGTGCGCCTCCATTGTGGATGATTTTACAGTGCAACCCCGATGATACGTTCCCCGGTCTTACGACTGATCACCACAGTCCTGGCGAATTCCCCGTAGAAACTGCGCATTAGAAACCCCGATGATACAATGCTCGGGTGAACGCGGTTCGCTTCATACAACGGACTCTGGCGGGAATAATCCGACATTTTTCCCATCTTTTAAGCGTGTGCTACACGGCATCCTTTAATTGGCAGTTGAACACTCTCTCCCGTCAGTTTGAGTGGGGAAAAATGCTTACTGATGGCATAATTTTCCAGCACCTCCAGGGTGGTGTTGTTTGTAAAGGTTTAATTGATTGATCATTCAATTAAAACCCGCATGAAATTGTCCCCGACATTGTTACTTTCGAAAAAACAATGTCGGGTTGCACACGTTATATTCTGTGAGTTTTTAAACTTTTTCCCATCGAAAACCATTGCAAAGTCCCGTGGAAAAAAATACCTATGTGTACCGAGGCGACAAACTACTTGTGCAAGTTGATGAAAAAATGACAATCTTCGGAGCGCCGTATCTCCCGAACGACATCACTTGGCGCCACCATCTTGGTGTGGTGAAGATTGGAAAACATGGCCGCCGGGCAAAGCAGTTGCTCGTGTTTCAGGCAGAGAGCTTTTTGCCGATTTCCACCATTGTTTTGGTTATGGGGGTGGCTGGGTTTTCATTTAGTCGTTTGATCTGTTGCGGGAAGTTGCACGACTTGAAAGACTGGGGTTATCAAAAACAGCGTGGGGCCTGCGAATTCGCCATGTTTCGGCCTTGAGCGTGAGAAGCGGTGTGCGCTTGAAGTAAAATTTTGGGCTCGTTGCGGTATTATAAAACGCTGAGTTATTGCTGCCTTTGACAGCGAGCGGCGGGAATGGGGCAATCGACGCTGCAGAAGTGGCGGCACAGGCTACATTGCCGCAAAATGTTCAAGCAGTGTCCGATAACGGGACGGGCTCTTATTGCACGCTAGTATTACTGGTTCATCTATCTGAAGTGAAATTTAATGCCGAAAGGGAGGTGGCTAAACATACTAGTTTTACTCAAATTACGATCGTTGTGAACGTACACCTTGGGAATTGAATTGGGAGGGCTGGTGGGGTGCGACGATTGTCACCTCGCTGTGCGCAACTTTTGCCGTGGCTCTACACTTGTGCGTAAAGCCCAGTCTGGGAATGCACAAATAATAATTTAGGCATTCACATGATAGTAAAAATGCCTTACAATTCAGTTTTTCAATTCGATATTCTCAACGGCGCTCCACGCTAGAGCCTACGAATTTCAAAATGGTTTGTAAAGATGTAGTGGAGTTCGTACCTCTTGATACTCTGGTAGAAAAACTCTATCGAAAGGCTGCTTCAGTGTTATGTACGTTCAAAACCTTATTAAAAAGTGCACTCCCCCCCTGAGTTGCTAAAAATTTGATTTTTTAGGCTCCTAAGGTGACATAATAAATGTCGTTTTTCTGCTCCAAATGAAGGTTCTTCTGCTCCAAAATCGAAATTTTGCTGCTCCAAAAACTGCTCCCAAATCTGGTTCAGCTGTCTCACCCCTGCACTCGCGTACAGTGTAGCCTATGTATTTACTATAAGGAACTCTATATGTAATTGGTTGAACGACCTTCAGAAGGTCATTCACATACTTCAAGTAATTAATCCTGTAGCCTAATTGTGCGGCGTGTAGCTGCACAGGTTCAAACTGTTGTTCCTTTGTAAAATTGTGTGCAGTGCTGTGGGCCAGCGCAAGCCCCGTCTGCTCTCCACGGACAAGATGGACTTTGTGGAGCTGGACGACGACGACGAGGACTGACTGCCAGTGCCTGGAGCGCATTGCATGACCGCTTGACCTGCATCCAGCACTGCGCAGTCTCTAGTTTTACCCTTCAAAGAGCCCACAGAGGCACTGTACGCGCAGTGTTTTTAACTGTCTTGTTTTTGTGTTGTGTGTTGTCCCCCATTTACGTGTAACTTTTTTTTTATCCATCCTGTAGCATGCTGGGACAAGTGCTGTGCACGTCTTCTCTCACTTCATTGTCCCCCCCCCCCCCCTTTTAATGGCACTTTTAAACTTTACTTTGTATGTATGACATTAAGGGATGTGCATGTTCTTGCATGCCACCCTGCTACAATTTAACTTTGCGTGTGCCGTCATCGAGGCAAACGAGTTTTTAATTCGTATTTTATTCTTTGAGACAATTAGTGTGGACCATGTTTGTGCATTTGTCTCATTGCGTGCATGTGAAAGTGAAGCCTACTGTAAATATTGTAAGCCCAAGTAATGCGCTGCCCATTCACATGACTGCTCGTGTGTTGAAATGATCCTGATGTGTAGATTCTAAAATCGTAGGTTTTGCCGCGCAATAAACAAGGTCTGTACAGCTCAACCTGGCAACTCTGTTTCTTTTGTAATGCAGCGGCATTCATACAGCCAACTTCCTCGATTTCACGAAATCTGTACATATCTACAGGCCGGTAACCGGAAGGAGTGTAAGTTCAAGTGCGTTTCAAGGAGCAAGGATTCCACAATGCTGTGGAGCACACGCGTTCCCGCACAGAGCAGTTAATCTTGTGGGGGCTGTTGCGAGGGGAATTTCCCCAATTGTGTAAGAACATTGTCCTTCTCCACCATATTTCTGGCTCATTTACAAAGCCGGATATAATGAACCTGGATAGAGTGAATTGTGCTACTATTTATCCAACAAAAACAAATCGGTTACGAAAATATATGAGAAGCATATTCATCATAACTAACTTCACATCAGATATATCAAACTTGGCATGCCTAGAATTGCCACAGAAATGCATGGTCTCGGAGCGGCGATTGAGATGCTGAGCCTCGCAAGGAGCGACGTACCGCCCGACACCTTCTGTAACTGTTGCCTACGCGTGGCACGCGGGACTGAACCCGCCGCCCACCCGGAGAGTCCGGACCAAGACGGCAGCATGGGCGAACTGTGGGAAGAGCTCGCTTACATTCCTGATTCTTTGACGAATGGAGTGTCCTTTGAGGTGCTATTTTTCAAGCCGATTCTCAAAAACTAGGTGCTATTTTTTTTCGAACCGGTAGTCTGGCAGAAATCTGGTTATTTTTTGTAAAGCAATTCCGAAATTTGGGTTTTTTGGGGTTAAATCTACAAATGTACCAAGTAATACTCGGTTTGTTTTGTCAGAGGGTATTTTAATTATTACGTGTTTCAAGCTGGTAGTCGTGCAGACATCAGAATTTTCTAGCAAATGCTCTGAAAAATTTGGCGTTTGTTTGGAAATGAACCAGTAATGACAGTAAAGAGCATTGGCAGTAAAGAGGGGCAAGGCATGCATTGCCAAAAATTTACTGCTTTGCTGTTCTGAACAGTGGCCGAGTGATGTTTTTGAGTCTGGGAATGCCCCAAGTGCCTCCTTTCCCTTTTTTGAGCTGGCAAGTTACTGATGCAAGGAGCAGGACTGCTGTGTTGCTTGTGTCTGGGATTTCTGGACTGTGAATCGACCCACTTTTATATTTTTCCACTCAGTCAATCAACAGAAGACTACAGCACTTTGTGGGCTTACAACGGAAACATCCGTAGGTCACTTTTTACACATGCCTATAAGAGAGTGAGAGAAAAACACTTTATTGAGTGTTCTGTAGTCTAGGGGGCTATAGGGGCCCAACAGAGCTACCTAAGTGCCAGGTGGCGACTTCGGTAGCTCTGTTGGCCAGGGCAGACTGCACCTCTAGGTCAGAGTTCCCCAGCACCTCCTCCCACTATTCTTCACAGGAAATTTGAGGGACAGTCTTTAGGTAATCCCCAAATGATGAGAGGAAGGGTGGCAAGAGCACTGCATGCAGGGCATTCCAGGGAGGAGTAAGTGAAGGTGGGTAAGGTTGGGTTTTGCGGGATTGGGGAAGATGTTTATCTTGGGAAGACACTGCGTGTTCTTGGAAAGGGCGAGTTGGGTACAAGCGGGAGGGTATTCCGACCCTTCAAGCTGAGGCACAACTTGAAACTGTACACCGGCATCGAACGGCTCGTCTTCTAAAACCTAAATCAATTCCTGCCGTACTAGCGCACTACTGTCACCAAACATCACCTCTGATACTATGTCCAGCAGAGCCACTGCCATAACACCGTCCACCGGCCTATCAGGCATGTAAAAAGTATTCACCCAGCACAGCAGACCAAGCCACCCCTCTCATCGACACACCAGATAGCCTTCAGGCCTACACTGATGCAGGGGTGGACAATGGCATCATCCGAACGAGCCGATATAGTTTGCCCCGCTACACCATCAATAAACCAGACGTGCATTTATGTTACGGAGGCACCACTTCCGTCGGTTTTAGCAGAGCTGGTCACCATCCGTGATGGCTTGTTGGCCCTTGCCTTTGTGTAGCCCCACCATCTCGCCCAGGCTACTTGAGAGAGATGGCATGTAGATAGTACACTGGGCATTACATGCAATGTGTACTGGATACTGAAATCGTTCGTGTGCCCTGTTCGCATCCTGTGAACCCGCTGTAGCACGCCCTACCCGACTTCAGACCCTGATGCTGACTTGGCTGCTCATTCTCCACAATGTACCCGCTCTTGTTTCTGGAGTTGACCCTGCAGGACACTCTTTTACTGTGAAAAGTCTATCTTCGGTGCCCTTCGCGTGCGACTGACCTTCCTGATGGCTTAACCTGCCGTGAGGAGGTCGTGCTCCTGAGGATTCGCCTGGGCGTCGCATTGACACCTAGTCCTGCAGTGACTTGTTCAATCTGCCTCTACTGCCCTGCCTTCACTGCGTAAAAAACGTTGGTCCACCTCCTGCAGACAGGTCCAGGACTCCAACCAACCTGAACCCGGCACATGGTATCCACAGGACATCGCCCAGGCCATGCTCCCGATATTCATCAGTGGTCGCATACAAGCACCTGTTGGGCCTTCTTGCTGAGACTGGTTTATGCAGTATTCTGTAGTGCATGAAGCCGCCTGCATCCAGTCACTTTTTCTCCCTATCAGTTTGTTTTTCTACATACAGTAGCCTCTCGATAAATGAAACTTCAAGGGACCGGAAAAAATTTGTGCGTACTCTCTCTCAATACCATTTCATGGAACTCTTAAGCACTTGAAGGTGAATGTAGCAGATCAAGAAAACTGCAAAATTTAGGCACAGCATTCACAAAGTTTATTTGGCTAAAAATGCATCAGTTTTTTTTTTTGTTGGAGTCCTTGCAACTGCATATTCCAAATCGGGATGTTCAGCAGCTGATGGTAATGGCAATGGGTCTGACAGGAAGTCCTCTTTTCAATTCCAAATATGTGGCGATGCGGAAATTCTAGTTCAGATTACTGAAACGTTTTTTACGTTATCTGTACTGTTCCGTTTAAGCGGCAATTCCGCTAAAGCGTTTTTTTGTTTATCGAGATTCTACTGTACATGTCAACATGCACCTTTCCGTTTCTTTGATGCCCTGTTGCAAAAGATGCAATAAAAAAAGTATCTACGGAGGGCGAGCATAACACTGCCAGTGTTGTGCACTTTAAGGCCCCCCCCCCACTTAACTAGCATATGGAGCCCTGGACAAAGGACACCTCCTGAACAACTTTAGCTAGCAATTAAGATCTTTACTCCTAGACTAGCACAAAGACAGTGAACGAAAATACCAGAATCTTTACTATACTCGGGGAACAAATGGCAACAGCTCATATACGGTATCGCTCCATCTAGGCGACGGACCCAGATGTCAATGGGTGCGCGTTTTGAAAGGACATTGCTATGAATGTGCGATATTGCGTGCCGAAACAGACTAGCCATTTGTAGATATCATTTAATCTCGGTAGGTGGTCTGAAATTGTATGCGTGGGGAGAAATGTAGTCATCTCCGTTTGTGGCGGAAAATCGAGGCACCTTACCTTTAAGTAGAGTACACATCTTGCACACCTGGAAATTTGACGTCCTCGGGAATCTGGGAGCCCAGTCGGACCATACATTGGCTCCCCATTATGACAGAAAAGTGAAATTTAAAATGAAGAGTGGCAAATTGGATTGTTGGATTAAAGCAAGCACGCAGACAAGCAAATGCAGATCTATTGGTGAACACAAAAAATAACTCGTGTAGGCAACGGGTTTTGAAGTCGAAAACCATGACACATTCACTGGGTTCACATTTAGCAGCATAGATCAAACGAGCCATCACGGCATAGAGATACGTTAATACATCGCATTTCAGTCCTGGTTTCAATTCCCACTTATACCCAAATTTACCCAAAAATGCTCACAAGTCCACACAAAATGCTTTTAAATTTTGGAGCAGAAAGTGAACAGCTCCAAGGTGAAATCTCAGCCACACCAGTGGCCAAAGCTCATCAGGGCTACGGGGCACATCTGGAAATCTAATGTGCGACAAAATATACATGCGGGCATTTCCATATCTGGCTTCCACCAAAAAACCAACCCTCAGTGCCAGGAATGGAAGATGCAACTAAAGCCGAGTGTATTATAGAAAGATCATAATATAAAATAGCAATGCTTGCAGGAAAACAAACAAACAAAAAAAAGAACGAGCTCAACGGCTAGCAGAAAGATTTTACAGTAGCCACACAGATAAGAACTCAAGCAACTTTAGCTGCACTAAGCTTACAGCGGACTTTATGCAAGAGTGTGGACAAGTCTGCAAGAGGACGCAGTTAAGTTTAGTAATGCTCGCGTTAAAAGCTCACAATTTAAAAATTTTAGAAAGACAGCGGCTCCAAGTGGCTGCTTTAAACATTATTGCTGTTTCAAGAAAAAATGACTCCTGTTAATGCACCAAGGCCCGAAACTGAAGTTTTGCAAGGTTCCCCACTGTTTCGCAGGTTATATGTAATCACAGAAAAAGGCAGTGCTGTGACATTAACACGCTGTGAATAAACTCGCTTGTGGATCCCGAAAAACTGCTTGCTGACCAGCCATTCAAGTGAGGCTGCACATACTAGTACAAAGGTAAAAGAACTTGTGCTCCTTTATTGAAGTGTTCCGTGGGGCAGTAATAATATACAGGGGTGGAGGTAGGGAGGCCTTTTGGAAGTCTTTAGGAACCCCTGAAAACATAAGAGCAAACAACGTCAGTCCATTTGCACACAGGGAAGAAAGATTGCACTGGCACAGCGCTTCCAAAGAAAGCTCGATCAAAGCTGGCACGGTGAGCAACTTCCACTAATTTATGGACGACGTTCTCAGCATGTGATGGAAAAATTTGTGGAGTGATTTCAACCAGGCACTCTTCGCACCAATGCACACAATTAACACCAACAAAACAGTGAGGAGATTTCAAATAAACCCAGCAACTTAGTCTTGTAATAAAATGCTTGACACTTTTTGGGGGTGTCACTTAAATGCAACATTGTCCATAAACGTGCGGAATCATGAGGCTACGTGCCCAAAGGAAATATTAATATAATTTTAGTGGAAGTGTACAAAAGTTGTTTGATTTTGAAATCCAGAAGTACAAGCAGGCCGGGAACGTTCTGCTTTCTCTAATCACCTAAGCAGGGCAATCCTCCCTATGACAACAGCTACGCATGCGTGATAACAGTCATGGCTACTGCTGAAGACTGGCCAGATGACCCCCGCAAGGGGCACAGTCAGAGTAGGTGCAGGTTCCTGTTTACAGTGCTTCAGCAAAAGGCATGTCTGAAACACAGGGAGGAGCCGCAAGATATTTTTGCTTCCCGGCGGGTAACAGGTAGAAACACATTTGTGCACCTTTAAACTAAGCTTAACAACAAAGCTTGTGTCACTCTAAGATCTTTACGGCTACAGTATGAGAAGTTCAGATTTTTCTGGGGCGACAGAGAGTCCCCAACGACTAAGGTATGCCTCGGTGCAGTCTACTGCTTCCTGGAGGCAATCCTGCTGCTTTCCTGTTGATCATCTGCTAGTCCAAAAAATTAAAAATGGCATGACTGAGGCCAGGGACGGCATTCAGCTTTTCGGGTAGCTTGATCATTGTGACGTTAAACAGCAAGGGCGAGATGACCGAGCCCTGTAGGGTGCCATACCATGGGGTTTAACGTGCTGAAGCTGCACCTGGGCTAAGAGGCACGCCGTAGTGGAGGGCCCTGGATTATTAATTTCGACCACCAGGGAATCTTTAATGTGCGTCACAATCTCGACCCACAGGCATTTCTGCTTTTTGCCTCCATCTCAAAAGCGGCCACCGTGGCCGGAATTAATTAAACCCGCGTTCTTGTACACTGTGCTTGACACTGCTGACTTTCGCTATTTTGCATCGTTGCAACAGTGTATCTTGTTGCACATGCGGGGGACAAATAAAGTATATGCCTCAAGTACTTCAACTGCTGTGCTGCCTGTTGCCGTGGTTAATAGGAGTTATTAGGCCCTGCTGCGACGTTAACAGGAGCTCCCGCAAAGTGCTTGTCATGTCTTCCTTGCTTTTGCATCTTAGTGCATTGCAAACTCGTTATAGTTTCCTGTGCAACAAAGACAAACATTGACATGTGCCGTATTTGTACGATTCTAAAGAGCACCTTCTTTTCTCTAAAGGTAGCCCTAAAAATTTATGTGCGCATTACAAGCAGGAGCAAAACCGAAATCAGCTTTAAAGTGCCCAGTGGCATCGCCATGGACACAAACATCCTACTCAATCCAATCCAAAACAACCTGTCAACACCACACGAGTAAATTTTGGCGTACACGTTCCTAGATGGGCATACTTTTTCCAGCTGTTGTGCATAAATATTTTTAAATTTTTTTAGAGTCTTTTTTTTTTCTTCAGAATTTTATGACAAAAGTTACCTGCACATTACAATCAAGGGCTCGGTAAGATGATGCAAATATGGTAAACAACAAAAAATACATTGAGGCATTGCAAAGAACCAAACCACGAATAAAAATTCCCAACAATGCCAATTTTTTATGTGTTGGCTGATTATGTCAGCGTGGTGGCAACAGCATATCGCCAATATCCAGTGTTTGACATGGGTAACATGTATTGTTGCCTCATTTGTACCCAATTTGTAACTAAGTCTACAGACTGTTGTGCCCAACAGTACAACGCCATAGGTTTTGCTTCATTTGCCTGGATTTCGAAATTTCTGTGCGGATTTAGTGATCTGTGCTGTTGTTTTTATGTATAAACTTACGAGGCGTACAGAATATACATATAACCCGATATGTATTGGCTAAAAAAAAAAGCACTGCGGGGCTCGCTCCTTCACATTTTGCTGTCCCAGCCCACTACTGCAGGGTTAGCCTAAGCTCAAATGACACACATCATGAGGTCAACTTGCTCACAGAATTACGGAGCTAACAAAAGCAGGGCTGTTCCAACACTTCCCATACAAAATAAGAACACAGCCGCTAAGTTGTTGCATTAGACTGACAGCTCTGTGTTGGCTCTTCAACTACTGATGTAATGTGCACTTTTAAAACGGCACATCACAAAGGAATACCGGTGTGCGCCCCAGACTAAGCTGAATTTGCAGAACATGATTTTCGTGTGCACCGATAAGACTGTTAGGCTTGCAATGAATGGCCCTGCCATGGTGACTGCTATACAACTATGACCTCTAAAAATGCCACCTCATGAAAGAACAAACTTTCTCTGGAAGGTAGTGTCACCTCTACAGCCATTAAAAAAAAAAGGGGGGGGGGGAGAGAAATAGCACCTGTTTACTGCACACAAGTCAATAAATTTGAACCTGTTATTTTTTATTCCTTTGATCTGGTGGCTGCTTTGAACTTCTGGTATTCTTGAGGGAGGGGAGCAGTGCAATTGCCTATATATTTAGCACAGCTGCCAATCCAGCCACTTCGAAAATTTGAAGAGCGTCAAGAAGACAGGGAGGGGCATGACTTTTTGTTATGGTATGCTTATTTCAGTATGGTGTAAGCTTAAACGAGGAAACTGCGATGGCAGAAGAGACCAGCAATACAAGTTTCAAAGTGAAATGAAGCTGCATTATCTCATGTTCCCAACAAACTGATGTTGAACCAATAGCCTAGCAACGGTGAGAAGAGGGCCTTTCTTTTCGAAACGATCGCTAGAGGTAATATGGTCCCTTTTGGGCGAGATAGCACGGAAAGACTGAATGGGAATCAGGGAGGCCCCGAATAACTTGCCTCAGAGATTTTAGCACATTGAGGTCTCATCACTTGACCTAACCTACAAAAATTCATGTTTTGCGATAATCGTTCTGATGTTTCATTTATGCTAGCTGAGGGTTGGGTTCATCTCCCTTGTTGCAGCCCTTGCTGCCTCTCCAGCTTACACCTCGACCACATCCGCAAGATGAATTGGTTGTCAAGAGCCTCCAAACTAGTTTAATCAATTCGCTTGTTTTTTTCTTCTTCACAATTTCAAGGTTTTTCTATATTAGAACCCCGAAACGTGTCAGATATACGATTCCCTGACCCTTTTGTGCAGACACCGGGACACGATTTGAAAAGTGTGATTAGTGCCAAGTCACCAGACACCGCGGCACGCAGCGCACACGGTACGTGTACTAGGTTCAAACGCTGCAGTTGTATGCACTTACACAATGATGTTGTTGATGGGGATGTGTATGAGCTTGACGAAGAATCCAATAAATCCCATGATGGCGAACCCAATCGCCGTGGCCATGGCGATCTTCTGGAACTCTGCGGTAAGAAAAAGTAATGGCAATTGAAGGCAACGAAAAACTGGAGATTTCCGCCCACAGGTGTTGCGACGTTAATTTTCCAAGGCTAAACATAATGGCTATATCATGACAGCCAGAGTAATCATGCAGCTTTCCAATACTATATATTAGCAGTTACGTCGTGCCTACGAGCATTGCGTACCCTTGCGGTCCGGCTTTGTGCAGCGTTTGATCAACCTGATGGAGTCCTTTGACAGCTGCTTGAAAGGGTCGACGAATGCCATAACCTGATCCATGGCTACCTGCAACAGCGCCAAGAAATTCGATGTATATTTACCACTGGAGAGCAAAGAAAGGTTCAGAGTTGTCACGCATCCAGGTCGCTGAGTATGACCCCTTAGTGAAGTTTCCTCAAAGTAAAAGAAATAGAGCACTAAAATAGACTGAACTGCATTTCTTCGCTATCCTCGCAAAGAAACAAGTACTGAATAAGTGGCAATAGTTACCTCTGGTACGTGGGCGGGCTGCAGCCGTCAGACAGACCTGAACACCGCGTCGAGTGCGCGTCAAGCGACCTCAAGCTCAGCGCTGGAAAGAGCTTGCCGACCCTCCGCTACACGGCTGTTGCGTTGGTGCCACGAGTTCTCCACTCTCGTTGCCAGGTGCGCCGCTCGGCAACGACGACGTGCATTGTGGGAAAGTGGACGCGCGCCTTCGTTCGAGAGTAACCCGCAGTGCATTGTGGGTAAACGAGCCATGTTTTTACGGTTGAATGCAATGTTGTACGCGAAATAGTAGCAAACAAGATTTTCGCTAATCCGTTTGTTGCCTAAGGTGAAGACACTTCTGTGGGATTTGCTGCGAGTGTAAATCAAGACGTCTTGGACCGCGGCGAGTGGAATTTACGCCGCCATGTTGGGCGCGGGAGGTGCTGTGTTCGGCTCTCGCGCTTTTGCTTTTGATCCGCAGATTTTGACCTCGTAGTATCACTTTAGGCCCAGGTGTTGTGTTAATTTGACACCGATTAATTTCACCTTCATGTGAAGACAACGTTGCACCACTCCCCAGGACGCCTGGACTGCCTTCCACGGAGTACCCGATGAAGCCAGAATACATCGATGCGTGAGGTACGATCTCGAGTCAAACGTCGCTTCATTTCTGCGTCGACGTATGAATAGGCTTAAGCGGTTTTAGCGAAGCATTTATAAGTAGGCCTATATTACGTATTAATGGAGATCACCTCCGCGACTGCTTCTCAGATTTCAGCGGCTCGCGTATCGGTGACAGCAACGAAGCTGCGTTGCTCGTGCATCGAGTGAACGCTGTGAGGGGGCTTCGGGGTTCGCCGAAACGTAAACAGTGATTTGTCGTTCGATATAGGAGCGCAAACACGTAATCGTTTTAAGTGCAACGCCGGATCGGCGCTGACAAGCCTGTCGGCGTCTGCGGCGCGGTTGTTCTGGGAGCTTTTATTGATTGCTGTGGTGGGGAAAAAAAAAAAAACTGCAAAAAAAGGGGCAGTCGAGGTTAGAGACCCTATGTAGTGGCGGCCGGCCGCGAACGGTAGCACATAGTAACCTTATCGAGGTGGAGGAGGAAGCGCTTGTTTGGCGGCTGGCTGCCAAGTGCGACCGTTTGACATTACCACTTCGTCGCCTGACTCATTCGCGGCTTGGTTGGTCGGCTGGAAGCTGGTTGGCCGCTCGAGCGAGCGTTACTCGCGCCGACATGTGGTGCTCGCGCTGTCCGAGCGCGTTTTCGCTTTTGAAGTTTTGGTTTCGTGGTGCGCGTGTGGCTATTCCTCGTTTTGTAATGTTTATTTTTGACTGCGGGCAGTAGTGAAAAGCTGCGGCCGTTTTTTTTTTTGTTTTTTTTTCCCTCTTCCTCGAAGCGATCGGCCTCCGTTAAAAAATAAAACGGACGCTGTTAAATTGCAGTCTCGGTCCGTTTAATGCGACGTTATTCGCCTGACGCGTCAGCGAACTCCCGTTTTTCGCACTTTGTTTCTTGGAGCACTGTTGCTAACGTCAGCACTTTTCGCTTCTGTTTCCTGAGCGGGTGTTGGAAGGTAGGAACGCTGAGCAAAACGACCTATGATTATCGCCCCATCCATCAGCCGTGGTTGTCTACGCATCGGCGTTGCTGTGAGCTGCGCTGACTGTGCAAACGTTCTCCATTACTTTTTTTTTGTTTACTTTTACGCACCGCAAGCAGTGTGTAAATCAATGGAAATGGCTGTTGATGCTACTATGTTTTGCTTCGGCGTCCTCTTAACGATGCAACGCAATCTTGAGAGCCTTGGGAGATTACTGTGGATGTCGCTAAATTTAACATGGGGGCTGAATCGGGAGCGGGGAATCTGTCATCATCATCACCAGCCTATCTACGCCCACTGCAGGGCAAAGGCCTCTCCCATTAATCTCCAATTATCCCGGTCCTGTGCTAACTGCGTCCAATTTATCCCCGCAAACTTCTTGATCTCATCTGCCCATCTAACTTTCTGCCGCCCCCTGCAACGTTTCCCTTCTCTAGGGATCTACTATGTTACCCTGAATGACCAACGGTTATCTTGCCTTCGCATTACATGCCCTGCCCACGTCCATTTCTTCTTATATTTCTACTAATATGTCCTTAACACGCGTTTGTTCCCTGACCCACTCCGCTCTCTTCTTGCCCCTTAATGTTACATCTATCATCTTCCGTTCCATTGCTCGCTGAGTTGTCCTCAATTTAAGTTGAACCCTCTTAGTGAGCCTCCAAGTTTCTGCCCTGTAGATCAGTACCAGTAAGATGCAGCTGTTATACACTTTTTTCTTAAAGGTCAATGGCAGGCTGCCATTCATTATCTGAGAATGCCTGCCGAATACCGTCCACCCTATTCTTATCCTTCTAATCATCTCTGCCTCATGGTTGGGACCCTGGGTCACAACTTGGCCTAAGTAGATATATTCGCTTACCACTTCCACTGCCTCGCCACCTAGCTCAAACCGCTGTGCTGTCCCGAGGCTATTGATCATTACTTTAGTTTTCTGCATACTAATTTTCAGGCCCACAGTTCTGCTCTGTTTGTCCAGTGCGGTAAGCATGCTTTGCAATTCATCCCCCGAGTTACTTAGCAAGGCAATGTCATTAGCAAATCTGAGGTTACTGAGGTATTCTCCATTAACCCTTACTCCCACATGTTCCCATCCAATGTTCTGAATACTTGTTGTAAACATGCTGTGAATAGCATTGGAGAGATTGTCTCCTTGCCTGACACCCTTCCTTATAAGGATTTTCCTAATTAGACCGTTTCCTAATTCGATCTTTTGTCTCCTGGGAATTTGTATTATGTTATAAATAAGCACATCGGTGCCTAGTGCACTTCAGTGCTGTGGAACTACAGGCGAGCAAAGCACTTTTCAGTGGGGTCTACCTTAAAGGGACACTGAAGTGAATTTGTCAAGCTCCCGTTTTTGCTTGCACTGCGTAGACTGGCTCAAATTAGCACACTTTTCATCGTTTATCCGGTTGACAAATCGGTAATTATTTTACAAAGCGCGAAAGAAGAAAAACTACCATGCGCGGTTTGCGGCGGCCGCACCAACTAAGGCTGTGACATTGAGAGGAGGGGCGCCGTGATTGGACGATGCCCAAGGTTAGCAATCACACAAGTTTCGGTTTCGGTTTCGGTTCTGTAAAACATAACCAATGGCTTTGTTGGATGGGCATTCCCAATATCTCAGTAATCATCGTACCGCACTTCTGCCATGTTGTCGGCTGTAAAATGCACAAGATAAGCCTCCCAGGACGGCTTGTAGTCGTAGCATTCGCTAGCCGAGACCTACGCAGTGCATGAACGCCCTCCGCGTACCCGCAGACGCCCAAATGTCTCCCTCATGCCTGTATAGTAAAAAGCGTGTTCGCACCAGGCCAAGGGTCTGTTCATTCTGGCCTGTGCCCACTGCCTGCAAGCAATCGGTGCTTATGGCAACAGCACGCCAACGAGAACTCGCTAGCGCGCCAGTGCCAGCCTGCGCGTGTTTTGTGAGCTAGTTTGTGTAGCCATGAACGTTGCGGCCCCAAAAAAGGTGAACTCAATATAGAAAACATCGGCGGAAAACAAAAAAGTTAACTTACAAAAAAAAAAAAGCACGTACCCGCGGGGATTCAAACTCGTGACTCGCAAAACATTTGCGGTGAAATCCTAGCGCCCCAGATCGCTAGGCCATGGAGCGGGACGCGAACGCCTTGCTAATATAGGGTATATATTGTACAACCGGTTTACACTTTTATTTAGTTTCGGCATTTCAAGCCGCTTAGGTGACTATTTGTTGTACTGCGATCGTGCAGTAAGCGTCGCCCGAGTTTCCACAGTAGCTCACGTCTAGCAATTGCATTTCGTAGACGGAAAAGCGTTCGCAGATGCGTAGTCGTGCTGCTGACCGCTGTGCTTGTTCGCCCAGCGCAAAGAAGTGCTTCCCGCGCCCTAGTTTTACGCTGTACGGTAAAAATATCAGTTGATTTTATTTCCTTAGTACCTATATTGACTTCGCTGACTCTTCTCCCGCCTTCAAGAGGCCTTATATTTTCCTACTGGCGTACCAGTCAGCGAAGCGTCGCATGTGCAGCGCTTGTGTGAAGCGACCTTGACTTGGAGCTAGATACAGTGTACAAACAAACCAAGTAAAGAAAGGCACATTCTTCCATTCACAAACGTGTCCTGGCTTCGTTTCAACTAAGCGAACGAATTGCGACCAAGCAATTTTTTTTTAACCTCCTTGATTGCGACGACCCGCCGGCGGACGAGACGCTGGGCCGACTGACTCTGTCGGCCGGGGAGCCGTGCAGTAGCGCAGCCGTGGCGCAGCCAATTGCCAGCTCATCCCCTCCTGACGTCACACGAAAACGCCACAGAAAATGGGCGAGCGTAAAGAGAGGAGGACAGCGTTTTCGAATTAGTTTTTCTACTAAATAAAATGGCGTAAACGCGCCTAGAGTGGTCGAAACATGGCCTGGGGACTCCGGACTACAATTTGCGCTAGTAATCCCGCAATGTTTACATATCACTTCAGTGTCCCTTTAAGCACAAATTTAAAGCGACTGAAATGCTTAGTGTAGAAAGCAAGAAAAGAGATCAGGGGCAGCTAGAAACACAAAAGTGTGTGCTTTCCTACGCCATCTCCTTTTCTTGGCTTCAGTGAAAAGGGCACTGGGATATTTACAAAAAGAATGTGTGCCCCCTCTCTCTTCGCAAGAAAATGCCGCAATTAAAGCAGGCCGGAATGCGTACTGGGTGCCCCACACAAAGGTGTCCCTCCCTTTCACCTAAGAGAAGTCACGCATTTATGTTTCTTGGTGAGGCTCTCTCGCTTCGTTGTGTGTGTCATGCGAATCTACAAGGAACAAGTGGGCCATAATGTGCTGTCCGTTATGTGCATGAACTTAAGCGTAGTTGCATCCCAACATATTTTGAACCTTACCTTTAAACGGGCAGCGAAGTAGATTTGTTGGTGCTGCATTGTGGAGTTGAACTGGCATGAACCTTTATTTCACTGCAGAAAAAAGTTGAGCTCGGATGCATGGGAATAATCGGATGACCTTTTTGTGGCTGCCTCATCAGGTAGTGTGGTTGCACCTAACAACAGCATTGAAGAAAAACACTTATGTAATCTCCACACCTTGGAAATTTCAGCGTAGGTCTGTTCGATGGGTAATATCAACATGTTGATCAGTTTTCGCAGCTAATAGCAGCTTTGTTTACATGATGTAAATGTGTATTCCCTATCCGTTAAGTGCTGCCCTCAAGAACTTGTGGACGTGTTGTCACAGCCAGTGTCATCAAGTTGGCAAAGGAAGCAGCATCCTTTCTTTGAAAGAGAATGTGTATTTGTATAAAAATTCAGAACAAGATCTGTGGGCCCTAACCTTATAAAGTGTTGAGGCACTATTCATAACGTTCATCAGTGTGCTTTTTCTTCAGAGCAGTTCATCTGCAGAAGTATTTTCTACATACCACTGAAAGAAATCTGTATTATTTCTTTTGCCTGTTTTTCATCGTGTGTTAACGGCAGATGTTTATGTAGACTAATTTACGGGTCTGTACATTAAGAGAAGGTTGGAAGGCCACGGGGCAACAGCTTGGTCCACGGAATAGTGTTCTTATAACTCTTATAACTGGTACTGGTTCATTGGGGAGTCTTTGCCCACAAAAGGCTGTAATGCCCTGTGAATTAGCTGCATGCCTAGTTGTTCCAAGTGTCTAGTTGCCTAAAGCTGCCAAACACCTCTCAAACTGCAGCATTGCTTGCTTCACTTGCGCAGTTCTTTCATGTGTATGCACAAAAAATACACGAGGATAGCCACCGGACACTGCAGTTTGCGTGTGACTCCAGCGCCGCCTCTCGCCGCCGCTTAGCAACTCTGGGTCGGTGGATGTCGCGACGGCCGTTCAGTGCACGTAAAAACACCGCGCTGCGTGCGGTTCCGACGTTGTGTGGCGGAAGTTTTTTAAGAAACATAGTTATAATTGCAAGTTGCAGGGTCCAAACGGATAAAAAGGCTGCAGGAAAGAATTAGTGGCAGCGCCGCTACTGCTGCACGAAGGACAGCGACAATCACGAAAGGCAGCCTGACATCGTTCTGTACAGGTTTCTCGCTCGGGCAGCCGTGGGAGAATAAGCGTCGCAAGAAATGATTTTAGCAGAAAGAAAAGTCGAGGAAGTAAGAAAGTCATGACATTTTTTGTCAGAGGAAGGAGTAAACTTATGAGTACGATTACCGTTTATGCGCAGCGCAGGCACGAAGGGCCGTAAAACTAAAACGTTTGCTTTCAGTGTTCATACACATCACGCGCTGCGATGAATCGCATGCCGTCGTAGTAGTTGCATAACACAAGGTATTACTGCTTTCGCCACTATTGTTTTATCAGCAGTAACCTTTTTTTAGCGACATTCACGGCACCGAATGGATACCAAAAGGCGGCACAAGAATATGTATTCACAGCACTTCGCGGTGATGCCAAAAGCAATGTCAAGACGGTCAATACGCATCACGCTTACTGCCCTACTTAGTTCCCCGAAGTGTACATAGTTCGGCCACGCATTTCAAGCGAGAGCGTGGAAAGCTATCAAAGGCAAGGTTGCATTCACTCGCGCTGACTTCTTTAATGCGTTTTGCGTACTCTGAAAGTTGAGGTTATTATTGTTTAAGCAGAGGATGGGGAGGAGAATTCTTTAATGCGTTTTGCGTACTCTGAAAGTTGAGGTTATTATTGTTTAAGCAGAGGATGGGGAGGAGGAGGAAATACTTTTTTGGAGAATTCCGAACGGCCTGAACGAACTGTATCACAATTAGCCGCTAAGGCGACTCTAACATTACTCACAAGGTAGAAGCCGAAACTAAACGGAATCTTCGTAAAGACAACCGCCGCTCCGCAGCAGATTTCGAACTGTGTGGAACTGCGTTTACTTTGTCAACAGCTAATAACGTTTGGAATGCGTTGTTAATTGGTGACAACACCAACCGAGCTGAAGAAGGGCAACCGAAAAAGTAACTGCAGTGTGGTTGCGTGAACAGAGGAAACAATAACACAAACACGCTTCTGTCGTGGAGCGCCGTTGTATACGCTGGCTACTGACCTGAATTGGCGCTGTAAATAACCTTCCCTTTGTGAGAATGGGACTTCGCAACGATGTCTGTCCCGTCAATTTCTTTCACGGCGCACACGCGCGCGGGAACGTACAATATCTGTAACTTCTCGCGCAATCGAGGCCGACAGTAGTAGTTCAACCCCGTAATTGTCCGGAAATCGCACAGAAGCACTTGAGACACGGGGAAACTATTTGCCAGAACAGTCTTCAAGGTCGAGACACCTTTCAAAAACAATTGCAGAATCGCAAAAACAAACCGAGAGGTGCCGAATATATGAACGCGCGGCCGCCGTCTGCCTCTCACCGACCCGAAGTTAGCTCAAGCTTCCGCGGGGCAGCGCTGGGTGTACTTTTTCGTCGCGCCCTCTGAGCAGTGACCGGTGCCTATAGCCAATTTATGCTATGCTGACCCATGTGTTGCTCGTGTGTTGGGCAGCTGGTGTTGAACGTTTGCTGCTATGTCAAGCCTGTCTTGAAAGAATGAAGGGCCCGGGTTTTCGTGTACAAAGGCAGTGCATGGCCTTCAAGCTTGCCCATGTAAAGATGTCATCACACCGGTGGGAGGTCTACACCAGACTGCTTTCGTATAGCCTGGTCTCCGTTGTCTCCGAGAGCTTTTCACCAGGTTTTAGAAACCTGTTCAGACTCACCGCAGTGGCTATGGGGGTGTGCCACTGACCACAAGGGCGTGGGTTCAATTCCTGGCCATGGCGGCCGCTTTTCTGATGGCGGTGAAAAGCAAAACCGCCTCTACGTTTAAGATTTTGGTGCTCATTAAAGATCCCCAGGGGTTCTAGATTAATCGAGAGCCCTCCACTAGGACGCGCTTCGTTGCCCAGGTGGAGATTCAGTGTGGTGAACAGCCTGCAATCAATCAATCACTCAACTTTTTCAGAGGTGGGGTTCTATGCCTGCACATCTTCAAAATGAGCTTCTAGTGCGATGTCAAAGCACATTTTTGGAAGCAGAGTAGCCTCGTGGGAGAATACGAAAGACAATGCAAGTAGAAAGTGCAATCTACTGCTTAGGAAGAAGTATGACCTAGGTAGGCTCGAGTGATCGAAAACTTCGCTGTCTTTATGTCCTTCGTTTCTTGAAGCAGAGAGGTTCATAGTCAGAGTTGAGTAGTATTCTGGCAATGTGGGCTAAACTGCTGCAAGGCACACAGGACTAAATGGGTGTAAGGTGTGGGAGGAGGTTGATTGATTGATTGTAGGGTTTTACGCGCTGACGCAACGCAGGCGATGAGGCGCGCCATAGTGGAGGGCTCCGGGTTAATTTTGACCACCTGGGGATCTTTAACGTGCGCCGAAATCTCGTACACACGGGCGTTTTTGCTTTTCGCCTCCATCAGAAAAGCGGCCGCCGCGGCCGGGAATCAAACCCGCGACCTCGTGCGTGGGAGGAGGGTCATTTCTAAGGTACTATTTATCATTCAAGGTTACACCACTTGGTATGGATATAATTTTGTCCTGATGGGAAAAGCACTCCTTAATTTGTTTTGGGAATGCGAGATTACAGCACAGTTTACGGTCATTTTCCGGAACCTAGTGGGGCTGTTAGAATGGCTGTGGAAGTGACATGTCACGCAGGCATTTCGCATCTGCGGTTTCTATACCAGTGAATGGGACAGAGCTGACTACATTTATGGTCACCTTAGCAGTGAAATGGGGAAAAGTCTGTCTTAATTATCCTGCTGCCACTGGGAAGTCAGCTGCATTTTAAATTTCTGAGGAAACTTTTTTCCCCAAAAAAATATGCAGCACTCGAGAATGTGATTGAATGCCCTTCCCTAGAATATCAGTCTTTAAAAAGTTTTTGCATGCAATGCTTACAAGAAATGTTATAAAATTAAAATTTTTCTGCAGTCTTCAAGAGGATTGTTGAAAAATGTGCCAATAAAAAAACCAGTGATGGTTTAAGTAAATTCAAAATATACATTAGGCCAGTGTTTTAAGAACACCCCCTAGAAAAAAAATTGCGCTTCACATGTGTTTAGGTTAAAAAAAAAAGTTGGCACTCGTGGTGCTTCATTGTGCAGTGAAGCCTACCCCCTATTTCCGATGGTGCGGTTTTAGATGGCCCTCTTGAAGAAATCTGACGGTTGCTCATTACTGATGGCTCATGACTTAAAGGAGCCATGAAGACAAAATACAAGTTTGTGTTATTCGAAAGATTTCGTGTTTTGTAGTGCCTCCAGCGCTTGTCCGAATGCAAACGATGCTTTATTCACTGAGAAATTAATCAATTTAAGTTACAATTTTGATTTTCCCGCTAAATTGTGTGTTTTCGGGGTCTGCAATGACATCACAGGAACCGACCACCTAGGGAGGTCCCTTGATTCCTGCGTCTGCTGTACAGGGTGGAAACACGTATATGCTGGCGCCGGCATTTTGGTTTGCTCGCTCGCCGCCAAAGCAAGTCATTGTATCAAAACCACGCTAAAATTATCGCAGTTAACTGGCAAAGTTTGAATCATCGTATCTGTTTCGTGTTGCTGGGTCTCGTGGGAAATGAAAAGAACAATGCGTTGAGCACGTTGACCCAATTGCAGCCGCACGGGACCGTTTAAAGGGTGTCTCCACCCTGTACGGCAGCACTGGTATCCTGGTATCAAGGTACTCGCGCGTTTGTTTACGTTATTGAACCTAGATGGCGCCACCATACTCTGGCAAGCCGTTTCCTGCTTTTTTTTTTTTTTTTTACTGTATTTAAATCTGGCTTGTTTTTATTCTGGGAGAAAATTATTTCGTGAAACAGTGCTCGCTCGAGAAATATGGTTCGTTGCGTCAATCAATCGGCCAGTGTCGTCTGAGACAACCCCAAAGCCCCGCAGTTCTGTGCAGCTAAACAAGCATAGTGCGCGCAGTACCAACAGCAGTACGCATCAGTAGTTCTATGTTTACATGTGCCTTCGTAACTTACACTGTTTGTTCCACCATTCTTACGGCTTTTAAGAGAATGTGCCCTAAATTAAGCACAAATAACTCGTTCAGCAAGCTTATAGGCTCAGCCTAATTATCGTTTGCTTTTTCCGCCCTCCGCCAATCCCAGAGCTGTCACATGTGACATCATAGGTTCTGTTGTGGGAAATGAGCTAGTGGGTCGCATGGCCATTCCCTTTTTTCCTAATTATGTAGCTTATTTGAGCGAAGTTTACGTTAAAAGTGGCATCAGTATGATTCTAACGAGGCAATCTTTTGAATGAACCAAACTTGTATTTTCTCTTCATGGCTCCTTTAAGAACCTTCCATGGACTGGTGTTTCATGTGTGGCGGGCACAAGATTCCTGGACAATAGTGCTTGGCCAATAACTCTGCTTGCAGTTGAAAACAAAACCAGTGGCATGTGCTTGCTGATGGCTCTGCCATTTTATTATGCTTTAGGTTTTAGAGCTTTCACTTACTTCTGACTTGAAATTGAAGCTTGGTTGCAGGAATGAAATGCAGCTTGCCGGAATTGAGGCCAACGTGCTTTCACTGGGGAGCCGTCATGCAATAAAGATGGTTCAGTAGCAAAAGCCTCCTGCTATGCAGTGATCCCTAAATTTTTCCGGAAGAAGCAATGCCGACACTGTTGTGGATTTAGTCAGAACGGACAGATTTACTGAAAACCACTGCTAGACCCCTGAAGATGCCCGTGCAATAAAACAAAACTTGCTAGTGTCACGCTGGCCTGATTTGAAGAGCTGTCCTAGTACAAATTGATATCTGATGACTGAGTGTTATCTTTCAACTTGCATTCGGAACACTTATCACTAAAATAGAAGCAAATGCATAAAAAGGACGAACAGCCTGCCTTTTTCAGAAAACCAGTATAGACATGTCAATGCAGAAATGAAGCTGAAACTTCATGAATGGTTTGCCAGTGGTTCTAATGGCGTTCAGGGTTACGATAGGACCTTCAACAACACGCACAATGGCAATACAGCTGCCCGGAATTAAAAATTAACTTCACTATCGGGTGTCTGTCAATATCAAATGATTTGGCCGGTCAGGTTACAACTGTCAGGACTCATCATGCGATCTGCCGTCAATAATTTGATCACAAAAACCAAGCACTGATGCATTGCAAATTACAATATGAGGTACGCTTTTATTTTTTTTCTGAAGCAGCATTGCTCAACGAATGCACCTAAATTTCTTATTTAGTTATCACGTTCTTGTCTCATAAGTGAAAACAGAACTGATCCTGAAAGGCCATTTTCTGAGTTTAACCACCAGATGGCTTTGTCTTAAAGGGACACTGAAGTGAATTTGTCAAGCTCCCGTTTTTGCTTGCACTGCGTAGACTGGCTCAAATTAGCACACTTTTCATCGTTTATCCGGTTGACAAATCGGTAATTATTTTACAAAGCGCGAAAGAAGAAAAACTACCATGCGCGGTTTGCGGCGGCCGCACAAACTAAGGCTGTGACGTTGGGAGGAGGGGGCACCGTGATGGGACGATACCCAAGGTTAGCAATCAAACAAGTTTCGGTTTCGGTTCTGTAAAACAACACGTTTGACATCCGATGGCGTCGTTAAATGGGCATTCTCAATATCCCAGTAATCGTAGTACCGTGCTTCTGCCATGTTGTCGGCTGTAAAATGCATAAGATAAGCCTCCCAGGACGGCTTGGAATCGTAGCATTCACTAGCCAAGGCCTGCACTGTGCATGAACGCCCTCCGCGTCCCCGCAGACGCACAAATGCATGCGCTTTTCCCCCATATTTTGAGCTTGCCTCACTCATGCCTGTATTGTAAAAAGCGTGTTTGCACCAGGCCAAGGGTCTGTTGGTTCTGGCCTGTGCCCACTGCCCGCAAGCAGTCGGTGCTTATGGCAACAGCACGCCAACGAGAACTCGCTAGCGCGCCAGTGCCAGGCTGCGCGAGTTCTGCGGACTAGTTCGTGGAGCAGTGAACGTTGCGGCCCAAAAAAAAAGATGAACTCAGTATAGAAAACATCGGCGAAAAACTAAAAAGTTACCTTATAAAAAAAAAAGAAAAGAAAAGCTTGTACCCGCGGGGATTCGAACTCGTGACGGGCAAAACATTTGCGATGATATACCTAGCGCTCCAGACCACAGGCGAGAGGGCAGCAGGTAATGGAAATATAAGATATATAATGTATAACCAGTTTACACTTTTATTTAGTTTTAGTATTTCAAGCAGCTCAGGTGACCATTTGTTGTATTGCACTCGTGCAGTAAGCGTCCCCCGAGTTTCCACAATAGCTCACGTCTAGCAATTGCATTTCTTAGACGGAAAAGCGTTCGCAGATGCGTAGTCGTGCTGCTGACCGCTGTGATTGTTCGCCCAGCGCAAAAACGTGCTTCCCGCACCCTAGTTTACGCTGTACGGTAAAAATATCAGTTGATTTTATATTCCTTAGTACCTATATTGACTTCGCTGACTTTTCTACCCCTTCAAGAGGCCTTATATTTTCCTACTGGCGTACCAGTCAGCGAAGCGTCGCATGTGCGCTTGTGCAACGCTTGTGTGAAGCGACCTTGACTTGGAGCTAGATACAGAGTACAAACTAACGAAGTAAAGAAAGGCACATTCTTCCATTCACAAACGTGTTGTGGCTTAGTTTCAAGTGATCGAGCGAATTGCCATGACCCATCGGCGGCCGACGGACTAAACGTTGGGCCGACCGTTGGTGCCGACTGACTCGGTCGCGGAAGGTCGACGAGCCGTCAGAGCCGTGCATTAGCGCAGCCAATTGCCAGCTCCTCTCCTGCTGACGTCACACGAAAACGCCAAAGAAAATGGGCGAGAGTGCAGAGAGGAGGACAGCATTTTCGAATTGATTTTTCTACTAAATAAATTCACGTAAACGCGCTCAGAGTGGTCGAAACAGGGCCTAGGGACTCCGGACTACAATTTGCGCTCGTAATCCCGCATTGTTTACAAATCACTTCAGTGTCCCTTTAAAAACCCCTTGGCACAGTGAAATTAGACATTGAAATTATTGCTCAATATGATTGATGTTGAATAGGCACAGTAGTGAAAGAGTTGAGCATGTTTATGAAAAGAACAGCGAGAAAGAACACGTAAGCATAATGTGAATGCATCTGGCAACTTCCACTGAATGCGTATTTTTGAAGACGTTACTCGTAAATGTTAGAAATAATAAATGTTAGAAATAAATATCCCTAGTCGGGCTGCATTGCCAAAACTGGGAGTAGAATTTGTTTCATTTTTGGTTTCGATCAAATGGTCTGTATTTGTGTACAAGGGCTGTGAAAATATTTAGGCTTGTTCAATTTAGTGTTTGTTCTTGACTCTTTTGTTACCTCAGGAAGTTGAACAATTTTTAAGGGTCTAAAAAAAACATTTTTTCTGGGTTAAACTTATTGGTTAAGCACATATTGTAGTGACGAAAAACCAGATGATTTAACGCCATTTTCAACAGCAGTTTTAATATTTTTTTCATAGATCATGATTGCAATATCAAATTCAAAACTTTTGTCCATGCATCGAAGAAAATAAAATAAAGGAAGTTGCGAATAACAAACTGCTAGTAGTAGAACAAATTTAGAATATACATTTTGCAGGGGGGTTGTGGTTTGCAGAAAAGGAAATAACCATTTGAAAAACCTGTCGTAGAAAAAAATTGATTTGCTCCGAACAGTTTGTCAGATATCAAAGAAAATGCTAGCACTCGTGGTGCGCACACCTTGTGGTGAAGCCCAACTTGTATTTGAATTTCAAATTTTGCAATTTCGGATGGCTCTCTGGAAGAAATCTTATGGTATTACATCATTAAAGACACCAGTTAGTTCCCACATGATATAAAAACACCTTGTCAATGATTGTGGCCAGCACAAGATTCAAGGCAAGCAAGCAATGAGATGTAATGCACTTGGAGTTGAAAACCAAACTCAGCGGTGGATGCTTGTTGACGTTCTGATTGTTCTTATCTGTCAGAACTTTCATTTGCAGTTTATTATCATCTTCTGACTCACTGTGGTAGCCCTGCTTGCAGGAACAAGGTGTGCTGTGCTAGAATCATGCCCAGCAAGCTTTCACCAAGCAGCTGTTGCACTAGGAAGAGAGTTCAGCTCTATGAGCCTTCTACATTGCAGCGCCACCTGACGCTTTTGAAAAGAAACAATGTCAAGCCTTTTGGAGACTTGTCAAAATAGACAGTTCTAAGAAGCGACACTAAACCTCTGATATACCCTCGTACAGAAACGATACTGGCCCATGAACAGCTGGCGGTGTTCAAGGCCGATTAGAAGCACTCTCTGCGTCAGAACTGATATCTGACGACTTGGTGGTATCTTTTGACTTTCAGCTGAAGCTGTTATCGCAGAAGTAAGGCGGGAGTATCTAGAGCGGCGTGCATTTTTCGAGGAACAGTAGTGGGGGATGGAGACGCCATGGAAAATTGGCTTGAAGTTGGGTAACTGCGTAGTAGTGCCAAATATGAATTTCGAAATGCATGAACCAACTGAAACTGCTGGAAACTGGCTGAAAATGCCAGGTCCACTTGTTAGACATGCGAGCGACCCTCAGAAGTAAGCTTTGGCAGAATAAAGCCATCCTCCGAACCAAAGATCACTAGTGAATAGCTGGTGTCATTTTCAGGTAATTATCACCCCTCAACGTGGTCAGATTGCAAAGCTCACAACATAATTTGATATTTGACTTGCTAGGAGCCTCTTGATAAAAAAAAATGATGGTAATGCAGCACAACCACAAATGGGCATGCTTTTTTGTCAACTGCAGCAGCCATGCCACCTTTCGTGAAATACACGCACCTAAGCTGGCAAAAAACGCCGTCAAAAATCTCAGTGTAGCCGGAGCAGGAAAATTTTAACTGACTCTAAAAGTGTAGTGCCTACACCATGGTTTTAATTGGTGATTTTAGGGTGCACATAGGGTCGTTCCACGCCAAATGTCCCGGAGAATTCGCTCGACCATCTCCGATTACACTCACATTTACCATTTCATTTGAAGCAAAGGCACTCGCGCGTAGTGGCACTAAATTTGACATGCACAACTGTACGCACTGCTGCTGAAAGGGATAAAAAAAATTTATCGCTTACAACAAAATTTACTGCGATTTATTACACATTTATTGCATTATTACGTTTATTACATTATTAAATTTACACACCCTAACTTTGTCGCAACTGGATGAACTGTTTGCCACATATTTTTGCCTCCCTGCCAGGTATACTTTTTGACAAGGTTCTGCTATAATAAGGTACAAACTGAACGTCATTTTTATTTTTCTGTCTTATTTTCAGGGGTGAGACAGCTGCGCATATTGCGCAGTTTTGATAAAAATTTGTTTCCCTGCGCCAGGCTGCTCCAAAACAGTCTGAGAGCCAAGGATTTTAATGCCCCGTCAGTTTTAGTGGGGAAAAATTCTTACTGACGGCATACTTTTCCAGCATCTTCAAGGTGTTGTTGTTTGTGAAGGTTTGAACATTCAATAAAAAAAACGCATAAAATGGTCCCCGAGATAGCTTTTTCTAAAGTCACAATGTTGGGTTGCACATGTTATATTCTGCGAGTTTTTTAACGTTTTCCCATCGAAAACCATTATGAAGTCCTGTAGAAGAAATACTTATGTGTTTGTGTACTGAGGCGACAAACTACTTGTGCAAGTTGATGAAAAACAGCAATTTTCGGAGTGCCGGTTCTCCGGAACGCCATTACTGGGCGCCGCCATCTTGGTGTGGTAAAGACTGGGAAACATGGCAGGCAGGTGAAGCAGTTGCTTGTGGTTCAGGCAGAGTGCTCTTCGCCGATCTCTACTGTGCTTTTGGTTATCTAGAGTGGCTGGATTCAGAGAGCTTGCGAGTGGTAGGAATGGGACGATCGGCACTGCAGAACTGGCGGCGCAGGCTACATCGCCGCAGGGACGGGCGCTATTACTGCACGCTATTAAGAACAGAGAGTTCTAGTATAGCGTTTTAGCTGTGGCGTTAACGTTTGCGCGCCGCAATCACAAACCGATAGCGCCTCGTTGCGCGACGGTTAGCGTGCCCGCTAACGCTATGGGCGCGCTAAAGCGGTGCTTTCCGCTATACTAAAACCTCTCTAATGGTTCATCTATCTGAAGTGAAATTTAATGCCAAAAGGGAGGTGGCTAAATACCAACGTTACTCAAATTACGATCGTAGTGAATGTGCACCTTGGGGATTGAAATGGGAGGTCTGCCGGGGTGCAACGACTGTCACCTCGCTTTGAGCAACTTTTGCCGTGGATCTACGCTTGTGCGTAAAGCCGAGTGTGGAATTACAAAAATAATAATTTCGGCATTGACATGATAATAAAAATGCCTTTCATTTGCTTAGTTCTTCAATTCGATATTTTCAACAGGACTCCACGCTATCTATGCATAAGGCCTAAGAATTTAAAAATGGTGTGTAAAAAGGAAGTGCAGTTCGTATATTGTGATACTCTGGTAGAAGAAACTTTATTGAAATGCTGTTTCGGTGTTATGAACGTTCAAAACCGATTAAAAAGTGCACTTTTCCCCCAGAGTTGCCCAAAATTTGATTTTGCAAGCTCCTAAGGTGAGATAATAAATGTCGATCTTCTGTTCCAAATCGAGGTTCTTCTGCTCCAAAATCGAGATTTCGCTGCTCCAAAAACTGCTCCCAAATCTGATTGAGCTGTCTCACACCTGTATTTTATTTCTTCTCTTTCTTCTCTCTTCTGCTCTGTAATCTATGTGCCCTTTTCTTTCCCCCTCATCCTTCCCCCACCGAGTAGCATGTCGGTGACGCAATTCCGGCAAACATCTCGGCTTTCTTTTCTAATAAAGAGCCTTCTCTCTCTAATCTTAGTCAGTAGAGTTCTGCAGTTTGAAGCAGAACCATTTTCACGGCCTTGAAAAAAAAAAAAAAAACGAAAGCAAAGGGCTCTGGAGTGGTAGCTGGGACATTACAAGTTTACTTTTTTTGTGTGTTCTTTATTGCCATGATGAGGCAGGATTAGGTGAAAAATGCTCTAAACCAAATTCAAGATTCAAGCGTTACTTCATTGACAATCGATTAATTTAAAAATGGTTGAATTCCCTGCGGATCAGTGCAGATTATAAGGCTCTCATCGATTCTGTGCATGCCACAGAGAATTTGGAAATCACATTTGGTTCTCTAAGGACTTTCATTTGCTCTCTTTGCTAATGAAGTCATTCTTAAAATTGTGCCCTTTTCTCTATTCATCGTTTAAGTGACGGCATCCGATTTCAGCCCTCCCACTGTGATAACATTATGCACCCGCCATATGTGAAAGCCGCAAATATAGGAAAATTTCATTTAAAGAAGATGTTTACATACTTATTCCAAAAATTAGTGGAAACATGGCACTGTGAAATTTGGTTCTTGTGGCTACAACAATTTATCATCTTGGACTGGGGTAATTAACTAGTACGATCACTTTCGCTCGTATTTTGTCTTAATCCATTCGTTTTGCTGACGTAGTTCCAAATGGCTAGGCTAGAGAGCTTGTGACATTTGAAATGTTACACATATGGCGGCAGCTGCGGCTGACAGCTCTCAACAAGGCACAGTCATCCACATCCCAGCTGTTGCTGCCACGGTAGTAGGCGACGGGGTGTCACCTTCTCAATGTCTGCTTTCGTTGAACAGTCGAATGATTGTCCTTAAAAGGGGTCTGAGAGGCTTCTTTTTGGCGGGGAAGGGGCATGGCTATGGTACAAAGTAAGCCACATGTGTTCGCATTTTTCTTTATATCTGTCATGCCTCCATTCTCGATGCAAGGTACTTGTCTAACTTCTAATAGTTTGAAAGATGTATTTTATAATGAGGGGTATTGCTATGACGTGAAGGACGCACTGAGTGTTCACATTTCGCGAGCCTGGATTCACAGTGCATGGCTCTTATCTCACTTCGAATAGCTTCAAATATGTCCTATTAAATGCCACTTCCTTTGTAATATAACCATTTCTTCATGCCAAACAAAATTGTAGTCAGTCGGGAGCTACTTCGTTAATCTTTAGAATAAAGCGAAGTTGTGTGTTGTCTTTGCAGTTTCTGTAAAGGGTATCATGGAGGAAACTGATGAATTGTTAACGTAGATTTTATTTAATGTCGAAATAGCCTTCCTTCTGCTGTCTCCTCCCTCTGATGTACAGTAGTACAGTAGCTTGCTGCTGCAGCAGCAACTGCTTCTGTGGTTGCACAGCTGGAATTGCCTTTATTCGAGCTTGTTTTGTGGTGCTGTTACTCCTACGGTAAAAGTATATTCCATCCTCCTCCTCCTCTTCTGCAGTGATGGTGTCTTGTGGTTTACTTGTGTAGTAAAAAGGCTCGCTGCACTTCTGTTGCCATTTTTCATGTTCGTCCATGGGCAGAATGTGCTTTTCTTGGTGCAGTAAAAGCTAACTGTGACGCAGGGGTATGTTTGCCTTCACGCCTCTGTATACCTTTGCTTGAAGGCCAACGTTACAGCAAGTTATGTTGAGCCTGTGGATCTAGCCCCGTTTGTGTGTCATTGACTGCATGGTCCTCACTGTGCGTTAACCCACATTTAACCGCCATGCCCTTTCTGTCCACTTATGACTGACACGTGCCTCTTAAATGACTGTACTTTTCTTTTCGTTGTACCTTTCTTGCTATCGTTTTGCGCAGGAGTGCTAATCAGCTAGAATTTTTCTTCTCACAAAAGGCTTGCTAAGAATGTTTTGCAGGCTACTGCACTCTGAACAAGAATTCATGCTCACTACCTGCTATATACCATATATACTCGCATAATGAGCGCACTCACATAATGATCGCACCCCTGAAGTTTATCGTCAGAATTCGATTTTTTTTTTTTTTAGTTTCCCGCGCAATGAACGCACCCTGAACTTGCCGCAGCAGTATGTCGTATGTGTGCCAAGTCTAACTGCTGATGCTTACGTCTGCTCGTGCTTACGTCTTCCCTTTCAAAGCGGACAGGGCTGCGTTATTGCCACAGACTTGCCGATATTAGCGATATCCGCAAGCATGCGTTCAATATTGATGAGGAAGAAACTCTCGCTAAATGCACATAATGTGCTCACAAGACAAAGAAAAAAATGCGCTCAGCTTGCTGCGTAGGCCCCATGTCTGTGTTGGTGTCCCGCACTGCGACAGCGGCTGCCACTTATTGGTCACCCTGTTGTCAGCTCGCAGCAAACTCGTTCCGGCGCGTACCGTAATTCATGAAAACACTGCATTTTGCGTCACTTTGCAAAGCGGCTGGTGGCGGTGTGCGGAGTTTTTATTATGTTTTTTATTTATTATTTTCGTTATGTTCGTGAGACCTATCGTAAAAATTTTGACCCGCAACTTGCTTGCCTTTTTTGTGCTGAAAAGTTTTTCGCGAAAAATTTACCCCGCGTAATGAACGCACCCCTAAATTTGCATCAAATTCTTGGGGAAAAAAGTGCGATCATTACGAGAGTAAATACGATAATTTTCATGCTTACTACCTGCTATATAATTTTCGATCTCATTCTGTAATACTGTGGTATTCTCTCTGACTACACTAAGAGAAGGGACAAGGCCAAGTGTTTTATATGCAGTGCTGAAACAGAGTAACACTCGCGGAGAGAGAGAGAGAAACTTTTTTATTGAGTCCTGTGGTCAGCGGTACGGGGTGGCCGCCGGTTGAAGCCTGGCGGCGACGGTGGCAGCTCTTGTGACCAGGTGTGTTTGCAAGTCCAAGTCCGAGCTGCCCAGCGCACGCTCCCACTGCTCATCACTATTTACATACGGGAAGGGGTCTTGGGGGCATGCCCACATAGAGTGGACAAGTGTTGCGGGGGCGCCACAAAGGAGGCAATTCGGTGAGGGATACTGATCGGGGTACATTCGATGGAGTACTGCCCGGCAAAAGAGGGTATTAGTTTGCAGGAGTCGCCAGAGGCGTTCCTGATAGTTGGTGAGCCCTGTATGAGCGGGGGGATAATGGCGGCGGGCGAGGTGGTAATGCACGACGATGTCGTGATAGGTAATTAGACAGTCCCTCGCGGATCGGGCACCATGGTAGGGGGTGATGCTGGCCCCGGCACGGATAGTAAGCCCTCGTGCCACATTGTGGGCCGCCTCGTTCCCTCCCAGACCAGTGTGCGCCGGGGTCCATATGAGTTCGACCGTAGAGGTCGGGGGATTTTTGAAGAGGATTTTGGATGCCACGAGGGAAATTGACCCACGGGCGAAGTTTTGAATGGCCGTTTTCGAATCTGTGATTATAATTGTTGTAGTAGGCCGGGTTGTTAACGCAAGTGCTACTGCAGCCTCCTCCACCACCGCTGGGGAAGTAGTACGCACTGTAAGAGAGGTAACCGGGGGGCTATCCGGGCTGTTGATGGCTGCAAGGGCATAGCCATCGTGATGGCGGTATTCTGCCGCGTCAACATACATGATGTCTGGGCGGATAGGCAATTTCTTCGCTAGTGCCCGCGCTCGCTCCTCCTTGCGAGCCCTGTGGTGCTCGGGGTGCATGTTCCGTGGGAGGGGACGAACCCGGAGACAGGCATGAATGGTTCTTGGAATGGGGACCTTCGGGTCGGAGATCTCTGGTGCGCGGATACCCAAACGTTTTAGAATGTTGATTGATTGATTCTAGGGTTTAACGCGCCGACGCAATGCAGGCGATGAGGCGCGCCGTAGTGGAGGACTCCGGATTAATTTCGACCACCTGGGGATCTTTATCGTGCGCCGAAATCTCGTACACACGGGCGTTTTTGCTTTTCGCCTCCATCAGAAAAGCGGCCGCCGCGGCCGGGAATCGAACCCGCGACCTCGTGCTCAGCAGCGCAACGCCTTAGCCACTGAGCCACCGCGGCAGGTGTTTTAGAATGTGCTCACCAGTGGAGGTAGTTGAAAGTCGGCGGAGTTGGTTGATGTGGTGGGCTTCAATAAGCTCCTGAGCCGTATTGTGGATCCCTAGGCGTTCAAGTCTGGCAGTGGGTGCATTCTGGGGAATTCGTAGTGCTGCCCTGTATGCCTTCCTAATTAGAGTATCAACTTTGGCGAAATCCGCATTGGTGACTCGGAGGTAGGGGAGGGAATAAGTAATCCGGCTGATGACAAATGTCTGTACGCGCGGATGTTATTGAAACTGTATTGTGCGAGTTGTTTTAATGTACCACTGTTTTTCTGGGGGAAAAAAATCTGCCTCCTTCTCAATTGAGATGTGAAGACTGAGGAAACAGTGGCACTGGTAATCTCCACTAGCTTAACTTTGCTTTTCTTAGGCCTGCCCCTTTGTTAAGAAATAGATGGTTAAAAAGTGAAGCTTTCTTTACGCAAGCTGAGTCAAATCAAAGTTCACAATCCACCCTTCTTAAGTTCAAAATCCAAACTTCCAAAGTCAGAAGGCAATGTCCAAAGACAAGCACCCGTGCTACGAACTCGAAGGAAATGCTGAGCACCCCGAATGTGATGATAGCGCAATTGGATAGATGGCTGTATCATAACGCGAGGGACACAGGATTGATTCGGACCACGGGAAACTTTTTTTTTGTTTCTTGTGACGTTAGCTCCCCACACCTGCTTTTCACTCCTTGCCTGCTCGCCACTTTTCCTCACACTTTTTGGCCTGGCATTTCATCCTCTCCATTTACGTGTGCTGAGCACGGACGCATGCAGGAACTCGAGCTGAAACGGCTCTGGCGTTAAAAATTTACCCGAATTTTTCGTTCTGTACAGGGAAAGGTGGCTGGGCAGGGCTGAAAGCATTATGCGAGGTTCCAATAGGGGCAAAATTACATCCTCATTGTCAGGAGCAGCGACATTTAGTCCCGCTAGTAACGACAGCCCTGGGTTCGCTATCCGAAAGCTGTCGTGCTCTGAGCTGTTCTGATCAGTAAGGTATGAGTTATGCAGGACATACACAGGCCACGCATGGCAAACAGCTGTGGCATATCCACTCAAACCACAGCCAATGCGTGGCAGCAGCGTCGTTGCTCCTGATTTAACATTGTGGGGCTCCTTTAGGGAACAAGCTTGGGATCATTTTCCAGCTGCATGGGTGAAAAGTTCCAGGTGAAAAATTGAGCGCTTGTCCTCGAACATGTTTGCCACCTTCTACCGTGTGTGGCCCCCCCTTTTCTGCTGCGTGCCCTGATTGTGGTTGTCGTCGTCTCCGCTGCTGCTGCAGGCAGGAGGGGAGTGGAGCGCCCCCACTGGAGGAGCAGGACTGCCCCCCGCACCGAGGGAGGGTGGCATGGTGGAGCGAGGGGGCTGAGGGGCCCCCCGCAGGCAGCATGGCCCAGAGGCCCCCCCACCCATGGCGGCAGACAGTCCCCAGCTGAGTAGAGCACCCCTGCTGCCCCCCTGCCCCCCCGAGGAGGCCCTGCCCCGCACCACGGAGGCCGCTGCCGCCTGGCCGCACCAACACTACGACCAGCACCAACACCAACACCACCATGCAGGCATGTGTGCTGTGCAGATGCAGGAGGAGGGCGACCCCCGTTTTTGCTCATGCCCTAGCGAATTGACATTCTGCTGTGACTGGAGTACTTGCACTCCGACCAAAGAGAACTCTCTGTTCAGTCAGTCTGTGCACCTTCAGTGCTCAAAGCAATGGAAGCCGGAACTGACAGTTATCAACACATTAAAATACTATTGCTGGGCCATCAAATAATGGTCAGGCAATAAAAGAAGGTAATGAATGTTTGGTGTTAGTATACCTAAAGTCATAATTCAGCATGTATAAAATTAGGGTGTCCAACCAAAATAATGGGAAAAAAGTACCATGGTTGTTCGGGGAGATAATTCTCGGTCAGACAGGTGAACAGACCAAAAGTGTCCTGTATAGGTTTCTCGGAAAAAGAAAAAAAACAAGGAGATATGATTTTGGAGAGCTGGAAGGGTACGTGGTTCTGTTCCGGAGAGTGCTGCGTTGTTGGCAGTGTTGCAGTGTTGCCCCTGGCTACAGCTGGCGGCCTTGTTGTCCCACGCAGACCCGACACTCCATCCAGCCCCCGAACTGCAGCAGCAGCCCTGGTCCACCGATGAGCTGCTGCGTGCTGCTGCGACTTCCCTTGGCAGTGCTGCCATGGAAGCGGCCGGCCAGGACGGGGGCAAGGCCGTCCTCGCTCCGAGCCCCGTGCATGTGCCCCCTGGCTGGCGCCGGTGCCTCGTGGAGGGAAAGATTGTGTACTACAGGTGAGCCTGCTCCCTTTCCCCGCTCTTTTTTTCTTCTGTGCACCGGTCATGCCCCAGCACGTTCGGGGGTAGCAAGCAGGCTGCTCCAAGGTTGGGAAAATGGAAAGGTTAGACAATCAGGGATCCCCTTCCTTTTTTGGAGGGAAAGCTCTATTACCTCAGGTGCAAACCCAGAAAACGGCTCGTAGCATCGGTCTAACCTTCAAGCTCAGCCAAGGTCAAACCAGCACTTCGTGCGGTTGTGGAGTGAAAACGTCTAATTGCTTGTTCATTCCAAAAGGAGGCGAAGATGGGGAGAGGGTACGGGCGCTTTCAGAAAATGATATGAGGAGACACTGGATGCATCTAAGTTCACTGCGCATTTAAAGGGGTAATGAAGAGATTTCGAAAAAAACTTCTGTTGTGTGGGTATTTATAACCGTGGAACCTTGATAAACAAACTATGCGTAGCCGATTTGTTGCAGGATATCAGTGCAAATACTTAGAAAAAAATTTTCACTGAGGCCTTCCTCCTCAAGTCATGAAGTGGCGTCGTGTTAAGAAGCCAATCATAGCCCCCCTTTGGCTGCGCAACGTGTCAGTATAGAGCGGGCTTGCAAAGGGTCAGGTACAGCTGCAGTTTCGGCGCCATGAGGAGATTTGCCCGCAACTGGACGATGGGCGATGGCGGATCTTTGATATGACTGATCAACATGGCCGAACTGCCAGTCAACTATGCGGGTGAGCGGCACAGGCAGAAGTAACCATGTTTAAAGTAAACTGGATATTTGTATACTGTTTACACTGGGCTAGTACAATTTTGCTGGCCATTATTGCTCAAGCTTGCCAACGTCTGTCTCACACCTAGCCTCTAATGTAAATTTTGCAAACGTGAACTTCCTCACCTGACGAGATACGTGACCGAAAGCTTAAAATGGGAATTTACTACATCAACACGTTTACCGAAGGAACTTGAGATAGATGACCGAAAGCCTAAAATGGGAATTTACCACGTTTACCGAAGGAACTTTGTATTCAGAAATTTAAAAAAATCCCATCTTTTACTGAAGCGTAAAAATAACGAGCAAAAAGCAGTGATACATTGCGTTGCAGTCCCACCATCGTGCAGTCCGATTGTCTTCCTGCACTGAACAGTGCTGTTATTGTTGTTTCGTCAATAGGACATGCTGCCCTATAACTTACTGCAGAAGCGTTCAACAGTAAGTTGGCGGTTAAAACTCCAGATGGATTAGATATTTTAAAAATAAACCGGAGTGTTTGGCTAAAAGATGCCCTTTATGCCAACACGAACTTCAGCAAAAAAAAAAATTATGTACAAACAGCTAGTAGGCCAGAGTTCTACAAGGTTTCCAGACAACTCAAGTGGTCGCGTCATCGTTCATGTGGATAGAAAACTGCTTAGGGCAACCAATAAAGGATGCATTACACTTAAAATGTCCGGTTTACAGCTTCACCAAATATATACACAAAGAGCATTTAACTCTCGAATGTACTTAATATGATGTCACTGGTAGTTGCACTACCTACCGATGAAGTCGCTTGGTCACTTGCAATGCGCCTCAAAACGAGCATTTCAGAGGCGTCTCCTAAATTCCAGAATCGGTGTTCTTAAAAGGTTGATCAAGCAGTCAAAATTGAGCTAAGGCAAATACATTTTCTCTTCACGACCCCTCCCTCTGCCTCCAGCCCCAGCAACCAGCAGCTGCGGAGCCTGGATGAAGTTTCCCAGTACCTGCAGACGGACGGCGTGTGCAAGTGTGGCCTCGACTGCCCACTCAACCTGGAGGGCACCTTCAGCTTCGACCCCGGGCTCCCCTCCCTGCCCTGGTCTCCGGAGCGCACCACGGGGGGCTGCAAGGCACCCCCGGGCGGCACCGCGGGGGCTTCGACTTCGGCTGCGGCCCTCACCAGCACCACGACCACCACGGCCAGCACTGCTACCGTCTGCCCGAGCACGCGGGGCCCCCACCCTCCCCCACCAACGACCACGGCCCCCACAGTGGCGCTCGTGTCAGCCAGGCCTGCGAGGAAAGGTGGGCTCTTGAGTGCTGGTTGGGATGAACGGCTGTGCCCTTTGACGCCGGGAGCGTTTCAATTGGCGGACTGCCTAGGAACCAGTCTGATTGGGCATGTTATGCGACAAGAATTGCAACAGCACCGTGGCCACCACTGTGTACTAAAGCATAGCAGACAGACACGTTAACAAATGTCAAATGGAGCTTTGCCAAAGATAAATGCAATACAGTTGAACCTCGATTTAACGAAATTCGCGATATAACGAATTTTTTTAAGTTTTCTATCAAAATTTTGCTAAATCCATGTATTTGTATCTCGATTTTACGAAGTAATTTTATGCGGCGCTTTCGATTTAACGAAGTCACAGCGAGAAAGGAAGAATGAAATTCCGGTCGAGGCACGTTTATTTTGCCTCTCAGAGCCTACATTGAAGACTTTAAGTATTCACATTATCTCTTAAAAGGCTAAAATGAAAGAAAAGTGTTGAATTAAGCGGTTGACAACAATTAAAAGCGATGAAAGAAGCTGCTCGAAAACCGCTAGCAGTCATGGACGGTTTAGTAGTGCGGCCACCATTTTGACGTCTCCATCGTTGCCTACGCCAGCGCCCTCTATGCTTAGGCTGCCGAGCCTACTTTAAGTGTTTTTTTCTACGCGTCCTTGCTCACGGTGCTGCTGCTCTAGGTTGTGCTCGCTGATAACCACATTATATTTTGTTCATTCATCATTAGATGAGTCTTATCAGCAGCATGAGCACTCCAAGGGAAAGAAAAGTGTTCCGAACAAGAGCCTGAGGAAGTGTCATTGAAACCGAAGGCCACTGAAGTGTGTGATGCCATCGACGTTCTGCAGAGGCATGCAGTCGCACGCGAATGTTTAAGAGCAAGCCTTATTAGCGCTGTCAGCATACGAGCGTCACGTAAAGCCCACCCTGGTCAAGAAACGCCAAGCAGTGCTTACGGACTTCTTCACTACGGCTTGAATATCGAGTGCTGGTGGCAATCAATTGCTTTCCGAACGTGGTCAAAACGTGTTCATTAGACAGCTGTGATGCGGAGAAATCGGTTTCTTTAGGGCTCAGCGGGCATAAAAGTTTAATCAAATTTGGCCAGAAGATATTTAATGTAAGCTTTCCGCTTTACCTGGAGCACGTAAGCGCTGCTCCACAAAGTGAAGCCGTCCGTGTGTACTCCGCTCAACTCTCAATCATGGCTTTATCCCGGGTGTCATGGTTGCATCACGCACCCTTACTGCAGAGCCTTTGTGCATGAAAAAAGTCTTTCGAAAGCTTTATAGCACCCTTTCGCTGTTGGCCCGCTGCACCCCTCAACGCCTAAGCCTACTACTGAACGGATGAAAAGAGGCGTAACTTCGAACCAGCACCTCGCCGGGGTGAAGTTCACGGGGCATGGACGCGGGCTCAATTGACTAACAGCAGCGTTTAGTAGTGACCGAAATGAAAAAAAGAAAAAGTGAAAACCTAGTCTGCTATTATATCGTTGCGGAAAAAGCACCGGTTTTACAACAACACGAACTACTGTCGGCTATCCGAATTCCATTGCCTAAGTGTTCAAGCTCTTAAATCACACAATTTTCGCGGCTAGTTTTAGTACAAATTTCGCTTTAAGTGGAGAGGTAACTACATAGCAGTTGTTTCTGAGTGATGGGCAAGGTTTTGAAACCTCAATAACTGGTTAAATTAACTGTAAAATTGAAACCTCGATTTTACGAAATTCTCGATTTAACGAAATTTTCGCCCGCAAGTACGACTTCATTATATCGCGGTTTAACTGTATTATAATAGTAAAGGACTAAAATGTGAACGAAAGTAGGCACTCAAATAATAATGGGAAACGTTTTGCTTAGCAAAAGAGCTTGTCTGTTGATGTCACTTGTTGAGTTTAGACTGCAAAGTTGCAGAGTAGTCTGAGAAGAAATACTTCCAAGTGTTTACCCCCAGCTATTCGACTGACTTTCCGTGTATGAAGAGGTCGCGTAAAGGTGAACGGTACTGAACGATACGCATTTTGTAGTTTGTGCTGCTGTAAAAATCCCTGGATCCGGACAGGACAGGCCGCCAATGGAATCTGAACCTGGCAACGTTTAACGCGCGAACCTTATCTAGCGAAGCGAGTCTAGAGGTGTTGTTCGAGGAATTAGAGAGCATTAAATGGGATGTAATAGGGCTTAGCGAGGTTAGGAGGGCAGGCGAGGCATTTACGGTGCTGAAAAATGGACACGTCCTATGTTACCGGGGTCTAGAGGACAGAAGAGAATTGGGAATGGGATTTCTAGTCAATAAAAGCATAGCTGGCAACATAGAAGAATACTTTAGCATTAACGAAAGGGCAGCAGGTCTTTTAATTAGGCTCAATAAGAGGTACAAGCTCAAGGTGGTGCAGGGCTATGCGCCCACATCCAGCTACGATGACCAAGTAGTGGAACGCTTCTATGAAGATGTGGAATCGGCAGTGGCTAAAGTAAAAACACAGTATACCGTAGTTATGGGGGACCTTAATGCTAAAGTAGGCAAGAATCAGGCTGGAGACAAGGCAGTTGGGAACTATGGTCTGGGCTGTAGAAATAGCAGGGGGACCTACTAGTTGAGTTTGCAGAACGGAATAACCTACGCATAATGAATACTTTCTTCTGTAAACGGGAGAGTCGGAAGTGGACCTGGAGGAGCCCGAATGGGGAGCATAAAAATGAAATAGACGTAAGGTGTAGTGACCACCGTATGGTAAGATCTAGAATTCAGCTAGATTAGAGGGGGGACCGCAACAAGCTAGTATGAAAGAAGCCGATTAATGAGCTAACAGTAAGATGTAAAGTAGAAGAATTCAGGGTGGTGCTGCAGAACCGATATTCAGCTCTTGCCGAGGAAGCAGACTTTATGACACAGGAAGCCAGCGATAACCTTACACGCATTATCACGGAGTGTGCAGTAGAAGTCGGGGGCACGATGGCCAGGCAGGCTACTGGTAAACTTTCCCAAGAGACGAAAGATCTAATTAGGAAGCGGCAAAACATGGCTATCTCCACCCCAGCTGACAGAATAGAACTACCGGAGCAGAGCGAGAGGTCTTGAACAGAGAAGAAGGGCCATTCATGTTTCTTTCGCCAGATGTCAGCAGGGCATATTGCGACTTCTTGCTGTCGGTAATTCCGGAGTTCGAAAAGGTGAACGTGTTCCTGCATTCTGGAGCCCCTCAAGTACGTCTGCTCCGAGAAGTGCTTAGCAACCTGCTAAGAGAGCTGATGTTGGGGTTTGTCAAACCTTCAGTTATCAGTGCTGACCGACGTTGACTTCAAGTCTTCCACCACCCAAAGAGATGATGAAGACCTGGTAACTGGCAGCCAGACCACGCAGAGCTTGCAAAGCCTGAAGAAAGAAGCGAGGGAGGAGTTTTTTACACTAATCAGAAGATTCTTCGTGACGGCAACAGAGTACATGATCTTGAAATTTCCACTGAAGTGTGAGCTGCTGAAGAGTGCAAAAGTGGCAAGGCTTGCTTCCATTGAACATGCCAGGTTTGCTGATATCAAGTATCTAGTCAACCGCATCCGAGTGCTTGTACTAGTTCAAGAGGGGCAAGTTATGAATCCTGCTCTGGACGACATTCAGGCAGAGTTTGGCCATCTTCAGTTGGAAGAACTACCCGCTGAAGTAACGAAGCAGGAGCGTATAGACGAGCAGTGGCATGCGGTCTCCGATCTGCGAGAAGTGGATGGCACTTTGAAGTATGCTAAACTTGCAGAAGTTATGTTGGGGGTCTTGACACTCCCGCATAGTAATGCAGAGTGTGAAAGAGTTTTCAGCAAGGTCGGAAAAGCGCACACACGGTTCCGTGCCTCCATGTCCAAAAAGACAGTTGAGCATTTGATTGTCGCAAGATGTGCCCAGTCTTACTCAGGGAAGTGCCATGAGCAGGCGTTTGATAAAGAGTTTTTGAAGAAGGCTGAGGCAGCAACGGCCTCTGTGCTAGCCCAGCCTTCCACTTCCAAGATTTAATTCTTAGAACGTTTTGTGCGTCTTTTGTGATATGTTTGCTATGTATTTTATCCAAGCGAGTTTCTGAGGAATAAAATGGCATTTTAGTATTTTTGTACGCAATTTTAGTATTTCTTGGCATCTTCTGTAGTACTTGGAGAAGTGTGGGGTTGGCAGGTCTGTGGTTCACGCTTAAAGGGGCACATGGGTCTTAGAGCTAAAATTTCAGATTGCACGTTTTCTATTGTGCGTTTACAAAGTTTCCCCCTCGAAAACGATCGCGAAGTGCCAAAGAAAAATATTTATGTCCGCTTAGGTGACAAAATGTTTCCGCAAAATGAAGAAAACACGACCATATTGACAACGCTGTGTCTCCCGAACGACGCCATGGGGTGCCGCCATCTTGGCCGCATTAGATCGGCCGAGTCTTCAACTTCCGCTTTCTGGTCACTGCTTTCATTGTCGCTCACTCACAAACTCACAAACGGCAGAAAACGAGACAGTGAAATTAGGCAACCGATAGATTCTAACACACGGTTGGCTATCTGCCCGCGTTCGCTGGAACGGCTCTCCCAATTGGTGTCGCCATTTCAACAAGATGGCCGCCGGGTGGTACGGCTGATGCGCAGTTTGCACAATCGGCTCAGTTCCTGTTTAGTGGTTTCATGCGTTGCAGTTCTGTTCAGTGATGTTATTGTTATCACGACTATAATGCTTGAGATCGGGCGCCAGATTACGGGAAGTGCGCAGCTCGAAAGATGCATCGAAAACGTGCCCACGGTTTCACCGTGGTTTGTCCTTGAGTGGGAAACGCAGTGCGTGCGTCTACAATATATGTTCGTGAAGTGAACTTTTGGACTCATTGCGATATTATAAAACGATGTATCACAGGGTTATTGCTGTTTCACAGCGAGCTTGCAAGTTTCGGGGGTGGAATTGTCACGTTGCGGCATGCGCGGCGCAAGTTCTGGCGCCGTGTTCGCCCAATGGTGGGACTGGTTGGTATTGCATGTGAGTAATAATAATTAATGTATGCGAAGTGAAATTTAATTCCAAACGAGAGGTGGCTATACATAGCAATGCTACTTTTCAATTATGATCATGAATGCCGTAGGCGGCTGCTTATCAGTGCATCGTACTGGTGGTGGAAATCTCTGGCTTCGCGCGGCTGGCTATCTGCAGATGTTCGGAAAGGGAAAGGGTGGTGACTTATCTGCACAACATTCTAAAGCAGGAACCACCTGGAGCGATTTCTTTTTGCAAAAATGTGCAGTGCATGCTGCAGGCACAGCAACTCCGGCGCGGATACAACTGGCGTGGTGTGTGCGGCGCAGCATGTGAACGCAGTAAGAGGTGGCAACATGGCGTCGGCACTGGCCATGAAGTGGTGCAGGCAGCTCCAGCAACCACTTCTAATCGCTCGCTGAAGTGCCGCTCGAGGCATAAGCGAAGATGTTCATGTAAGAAAAGAGCTGATAATCTGGGCGAAAAGTGGAATATAAAATGCCATCCACGTTGCTTGTGAAAGCGCCCACCATAAAATCAGGGTGTCTACCAACCGGGAAAACCGGGAAAACCGGGAATTCTCAGGGATTTTGAATAGTCTGGAAAAAATCAGGGAAAACTCAGGGAATTTGACAAATTTGTGCTTCTATCAGGGAAAATTAGCTGTAATAAAACACGGTAATGCTGGCTCGAGTAACAGAGCGAGTCGAAAGCGTACAGTTTCCCCGCGCTGTCTCTGATGGCGCCGTCTGATGCAGAGAATGCGCTTCGTGCGGATCGCAAGTGAGCTATTCGACCGCTTCGACGACCCCCCCGACCCTGCCTCCCCACTCCGCGTACGTTGCGCGCCGCGACAACCGCGATAGCTTTTTGCAGCAGCTACAGGTGAAGGGGGATGCGGTAAGTGTGCTACTCCGCCTCGGCCGCCGGGGGTGCCGGCGTGGTGCGTTGCTCCCCCATTCTCTCCGCGCAGTAGCATGCAGTAGCTTCAACACCTGGTGCCATCTACTGCGGTTTCTAGTAAGTTGACACGTGAATTTGGCGTAATAAAAAAAAAAAACATTTTCCTTCATTTTAAAAGTTAAAAGTTTGCAGTTGTGTTATAAATACGTCTTAAATATCGAATATATACATTGTACCCTGTTTCAAGAGCTGATTTTTAACTGCAAGCCGGCACTATATTTCGCTGCGTAGGAAGACACTGTGCGTGTTTTGGCTCCGTACCTTTCGCTGCGCACCAAACGAATTTGACGCGGAGTGTACGCAGTGTAGGTGCGGTGGTTGTGATTCCGAACGTGAATCCCAAATTAACTCTCTGCGCTTGTCCTGTGCAACGCGTTGATGTGACAAGTATGACGACTTTTAAGTGCACTTTCGTCCAAGACTGGACGAATCCGGAACACTGCCAGTTTGCAGCCTGGGTTAGGCCCGTTGAAAGTAACACGAACGCGGCCTACTGTGTGCTGTGCAGAAAACAGTTTTCGCTCAGCAACATGGGAAGAAGAGCTTTGACAAGTCACGCGGAAAGTAAGAAGCACCGACTTGCTGCGACCGGAGCCGCAACACCCTCTGTAACTTCGTTTTTCACTACGCCGGCAAGGAAGCCGGCGGCGGCAATTGTGCAAGCCGGGCCAGTGGCGTCAAGTTCTGTGCCGCCATCATTTGCTTCAACTGCAGCTACAGACATCCAACCCGAGCGTGCAGCAAAGGATATCTTTCAGCGTGACATAGAGGTCATAAATGCTGAGGTGATGTGGTGTCTGAGCGCTGTTATGACGCACACGTCATACCGTGCTGCCGCGGCATCGGCTTCTCTTTTCCCTTTGATGTTCCCGTCGTCAGCTACAGCCAAGAAAGTGCAGCTTGGCAAAGACAAGGTGGGATATACAGTTGTCTATGGTCTTGCGCCGTTCTTTAAAGAGATCCTCGTGTCGGAAGTGAGCCAAGCCTCGCACCTTGTCGTGGCGTTTGACGAGTCGTTAAACAAAGTTGCACAAAAGGAGCAAATGGACGTGTTGGTTCGCTTTTGGTCGGAGGCAGAGGAGTGCATGAAAACGCGCTACCTGACGTCATGCTTTCTTGGTTGCACGCGGGCCGAAGAATTGGTGTCCGCATTTAAAAGTGCCACAGATGGACCCTCGCGGTCCAAAATTCTTCAGATATCAATGGACGGGCCAAACGTAAACATGAAATTTCTTCGTGAGATCAAGCAAGAACTCTGCGATTCCAGTGACAGCCCCCAGATTCTCGAAGTTGGAAGCTGCGGCCTTCATGTTGTGAATGGTGCGTTCAAAACCGGACACGCGGCAACAGGGTGGCATTTCATAGAATTTCTCCGGGCTATCTACAATTTGTTCAAATGCGTACCCGCCCGACGTGCTGAATACGCACGCATCACCGAGAGCAACATCTACCCTTTGAAGTTTTGTGCTGTGCGGTGGCTTGAAAACGTGCGTGTAATTTCGAGGGCTCTTGAGGTTCTGCCGTATCTAAAGGTCTACGTTGAATCGTGTCGAAACGAGAACAAGCGACCGACTAGTGCCAGCTACGGCGTGGTCAAAACAGCCATCCGTGACCCCCTGCTGCCTGCGAAGCTAACCTTTATGCTTAGTGTCGCGGAAGAACTCCAGCCGTTCCTGGCTCAGTTCCAGACTGATTCGCCGATGTTTCCATTTCTTGGAACAGCGTTGGAAAATCTTCTGCGATTGTTAATGAGTAGAATAGTAAAGAAAGAAGTAATGATGGCTGCGGACAGCCCACTGAAGTTGGTAAAGGTGGACATGGACCAACCTGCGAACATTCTTGGAACGCCCAAGATTGACCTTGGCTTTGCGACGAGGAATGCACTTCGAAAGGCCCCAAAACTTTCAGATTTGACTGTCCTTGCATTCAGAAAGGACTGCGCCACTTTTGTGAAGAACTGCGCCAAAAAGATCGCGGAAAAGTCACCATTGAAGTTTAAACTGATGAGGGGATCGTTGTGTCTGGATCCCGCGTGCGCGCTGATTCCCGAGCTTGGGGAAAGGCGTTTAAGTGAGGCACTCGAAGTTTTAACAGAACATCAATGGATGACTGGAGCGGAAGCAGATCGCACTTTGCGGTCCTACAAGCATGTGTGCTCTTTAGCCTCTACGCAGGCAGCGTTGAAATGTTTTGACCGAAGCACGCATCGGCTGGACGCCCTTTGGGCAGGTGTCTGTGGCTCAAACAAGGAACTGTTCACTTTCGCCAAGATAATTATCTCTCTTTCGCACGGAAATGCGTCTGTTGAGCGGGGATTTTCCATCAACAAGGACTGCCTTGTCGAAAATCAGAAGGAACAATCTCTGGTCGCCCAGCGAATTGTCTTCGACGCCGTGTCGTCGGCTGGAGGAGTTCCTGATCCAAACCGAAATAAACTCTTTAATTAAAGCAGTGAAATTTTGCTTTTTTTTGCGTTGTTTTTTAATGAAATAAACATTACTTGTTACCATTCAAAATGTATTATGTCTTTTCTTACTTTTCTGATGGAGGCGAAAAGCAAAAACGCCCGTGTGTACGAGATTTCGGCGCACGTTAAAGATCCCCAGGTGGTCAAAATTAATCCGGAGCCCTCCACTACGGCGCGCCTCATCGCCTGCGTTGCGTCGGCGCGTTAAACCCTACAATCAATCAAATCATGTCTTTTCTTATTTTATAACATGCTTATTAGAGTGTGACAGCATCTGGCGACATGGTGTCGGCCTGCCTTGCCCTAAAACGAAGTTCTGTGTCACTCAGGGAATTTAGCAAAATCACTGAGGGAAAACCTGGAAAACTCAGGGAATTTGAAAATGTCAACTTGGTAGACACCCTGAAAATGCCGCAGTGGTAAGCCTAAACATCTCTGGCGCGGCCAGCCGGCTGCTTGGAACGCTTTGAATCTCCCGCCTTTAGGTGCACGTCTCCGCATTGGTGCAAGTCGTGAAGCTGCCACACAAAGAAGCTGCCATGAGCGCAGAGTAGTCGACACGACCGTGAAAAAAACGCACGCACAGCGCCGACGTGCACGAATTGTGTGCGAAAACGGGCCACGAGGTTCACGCTCGATAGAAACAACTTGCTGCGCGCGGATGGGGAGGGGGGTGGTCTATCTTCCGAGGTGCGTCAAGCAAGGTCAGTTGTGGTTATAACGTACGCGTGAACTAAAGGGTGCCTATTTTTTTCTTGTGTGTCGCAGTTGAGAAGAGCTAGGGGTGCGCGCTGCGTTAGATGGCCAATATCATCCTTTATCTTTTCTTTTTCTACCCTAAAACGATGCCCCAGCTGCGCCAGTAGATCAACAGACCCGCCGAAAAACCGCACTATAAATGGTATTGTGCTTCGGCCAAACGCATTTTTAACAGCATGCTTATGCATTGAGTCTTATGAGAGGCAAACGGTAGTCACAAAAGCCTGCGTTATATCCGGTGCCACACTATAAGCATTTACGTTTTAATGGCCTACACTGTATTGCCCTTCCGATTGCAAAAAAAAAAAAAAAAAAAAAGACATCGCAAGCTCTTCTCAAAAATGTGGGGGCATGTGAAGTGTTGTTACCCTTTTAGGGCATCCCACAAATGAAATTATGTATCATTTTACCAATGAAAGTGACCGAAACTGGTGTCCTCCGCTGAATTCCCAAGACGTAGGCTTCCTGATTTCTCCGTGTGCTCGGGAAAGAGATTGCTACTAACCACGGCACATAAATTCTGCGTTGTTATTTCAGCTGCTCAGTGATTCGCAATGTGTCGTGGCTTTTAAACGTAGTAATGCAACCTTATTGCCGCATCCATGCAATAAATTGAGCTTTGAGGAACCAAATTACAGTGTACCACCCTTTTATACACATTTCATACGCACATACAGCGCGAAATAGACATAACACGGGTCCACAGCGTGCATTTGCACGCTACCGCTAGTCAAGCATCCACACTACCAGTACAACGCTGTCGCCACCTATAGGCCGATCTCACGGCAAATAGCACATACTTCGGTTAAGTATAGAAATACCCATGGGTATGAGCTTTTATTGTAAGAGAATCCTGAGAAGTGTGATCTTTCTCAGGGGACCTGGAGGTGCCTCGTAGCCCAGGTGTAGAGCTGGGGCTTGAAACGCCAAATTTCAATAGGTCTGCGTGTTGTGCCCTCGTTCGTTGTTGCGTGTGGGTTGCTGCAAATGCTCTCGGCGGTGGTCTTGCTCCTTTCAGAGCCGGCACGCAAGCGGAACTCGCGTGCCAAGCAGCGCGGTCCCTTTGACGGAGTCCTGGTGTCTCAGCTGCTGGCCCAGCGTGACGAGCAGTCGCTGCGCAAGCAGGCCGCCAGCATGTGCACCATGGCAAGCCCCACCCCGGTGCACTACACGAGCAGCAGCAACGCCACCGCCACCACGACCACCGGTGCCCTGCCGTGGCAGGCGGGCTACTACCAGCATCACCGGGAGGCCGTGACAATCCGGTGCGGAGGCGCCAGCCTGCAGGGGCCGACCACTTTCCAGCCGGTGCCCAACGGGACGGTGGTCGCCCAGGCGGTCCGCACGGCCGCCCCGGTGCTGCAGGCGAGCGCCGGCCCCAACTACCAGTGTCCTCCCAGTGCAACCCCCTGCTCCCCGGTCAACAACCGGCCGCCTTCCGGCCGCTCAAGGGGGGCCAAGAAGCCGCCTCGCACCAGGATGCCCAAGCTGAGCGCCATCATCTCCAGCCGCGCGGCATGTCCCAACGTGGACATCTGCCAAATGGTTACCTCCAGGCACTCCCCCCACGCCTGCCTCACCCCCCAGCACAGCTGCAGCAGCCACGAGGCCTCTTCGCCTGCTTCCACGCCCGGCCCTGCGGTGGGCCCCTACAGCAGCGTGCACATGGAGACGCAGTTCTCCGCCTGTAGGACCTCCGCGCCCTCCTTGGCCAAGGAGGTGCCGCTGCAGGTGCCACAGGTGGGGCTGCTCAACGGGGGCCTGCCCCTGGTGTCGGTTGCCTCACAGTGCGGCACCACCATGACGACGGCCCCCTTCGTCTTCACGAGTGCGCCCAGCGGCGTGGTGAACCAGGGTAGGAGCGCTATCATGGTGCAGCAGGTGTACAGCCACAAGGTGGCCACCAACTTCTCCCCCACGGAGGCCAAGGGCGGTCAGCAGGTGCTGCAGCACATGAGCGGCATGGTCCTGCCCCCCGCACAGCCCCTGATTGTGGAGTCATCGCCCGCCACCCTGGTGTCGGGCGGGCCCTTCCTCTCCCAGCTGGGCCCGCCCCAGGGGATCCTGGGCCACCGGGCCTCCCCTGGCCACTTCTCTCCGCAGCAGCAGCGCTTTGCCGAGGTGCCCCGCAGCTGCGCCGAGTGCCCCGTGTCCTCGGCCACGCTGTGCACCTCCTCGCTGGCTGGCGGGCCTCAGGTCCTGCTGAGCGGCAGCCACGGCTCGAGCATCGTGCTCCCCTCCAACTCGGTGCCCACCAACGGCACGACGGTGGCGACCTCGGTGGCCCAGATGATGCCGACGGTGGTGCAGCTCATCAACCCGCTGAACCCGGTGCAGAACACGCTGCTCATCCCGCAGCTGCCCACCCTGCGGCTAGACACCCTGCCCACGTTCGGGGCCCCCGGCGGCCTGTTCAGCCCCGGTGGTGCCACCTTCTTGTCGCCCTCGCCCATCCCGGTGCTGGGCTCCCCCGTCGGATCAGACGCGTCGGCCAGTCCGTCCCTGCTGGGCCACGCCGCGCTGCAGCAGTCCTCGTACGTCGACCCGTCGGGTCAGGTGCGGGCGGCCCGTGATGCCACCGCCGCACCTCGGACGTTGGTGACCACTGGCTTTGCGCCGGGCACGGTGCACGCCCTGGCGGCAGCTGCGCCGCAGCAGCATCCGCAGCCCTTCTACACCACGGATGCCATGGTACAGTCCGGCGCGGCGGTTCACGGTGGCAGCGCGGGCGGTTTAGCTACGCCGTGCATGTCCTGCGGGCCGTCCCCGGTGACTGAGTCTGTGTGCGACAGTGGCTGCCGCCTGGGTCTCGCCAACGGGGTGAGTGCCATGGCCCTCTGGGGACCTGCTTGCTGAGGCGAAGCAGGGGCTGCTGCTGGCTAACCGCACGCGCTTGCCCGGTTGTGGTGGTGCTGGGGAAGTGGGGGTGCCTGCGTCAGGGTGGCTCTGCGTGTGTGTGCGTGTGCGTGTGGCTCGTTGTAGGGTAGTGCAGTGTACGTGTCACTCTTGTGTAGAGCACTCAAGCGGTGGGAAGTTAATATAGGTTCAGTTGCGGCTCGGTTAATGATTTAGCAACGCCTAGTGCCGGGCTAGTTGGTTGAACGTCGTTTGCAGGATTGCGTTGGGTATAACACAAAACGGACTGGAAAGAGCTCTGCACAGTCCACGTCTCTGTAGGTGTTCTTTCCACACCATTATCTGTTATACCCAGCACAATCCTACAAACAATTGGTTAACGCACATCGGTGGTGAGCATATATTAGGGCACACCCTTGTCAAGCTCCTCACTGTATCTTTGCCATGAGTAAAAAGCAGGCAAGTGGTGCAGAAAAAAGCGAGAAGGGAGTGGGAGTTGGCTATGCCCCTACGGGGTAGTCTCGCTAGAAAACAGTGGTAGAACTCCTGATTTGAAAAGAGCTTTATGCTTATTTTGGGCAAAAAATGGTACAGTAGGAGCCCGTTGATACATTCTTGGTTCATACGATTTCCCGGTTAGTATGCTCTCAATTGTGAACACTGAAAATTCCCCGTAGCACGTTTCCTACTGAATAGTACGTTTTCCCGGATAGCGCGTTTCTCCCTCGCTCTATTCTTTTTTAAAACATGGAGGTTCTACTGTAATGGCAGATTTTAAAAATGCAGGGCTGCATTAAAAATTTGTTGGTCGCACTGCACATTACTCACGAGGAAAAGGAGCGAGGGGGCACAGATGTTATGATGGGAGCAAATTCAGGAGATAAAGCTGCACAACAAGCAAACGTATCATTCATAACTGCACACCATTCTTGTCTCACTATGTCACACTGCTAGTCACTTTTTCCATGGAAGTGCCTTCTTGCACTCCTTGGAATTTTTTCTTGTCACAAAAAGTTGCCACTTTTTTCATTGCCCTTTGTGTTCTCTTTTTCGCATGCCTTTTCATTTTCATCACTGTACGTGGAAGCCCTTTTTGTCAGCCTACTAGTCGCACTAGTCTTCTATTTCCTTGTCAAACTTGTCGTTAATCTGTTGAGTGCACTCATCGATCTCATCACTTTTTCCCTCCATCAAACCATGCTCAAAAATTCCACCAAGTTCTTAATTACTGTGGGGATTGCTTATTTCGAACGAAGAACATTACCTGTAGCCTTCTGATGGGATGTTCCTCGAGGGATATGGTTTGCGGTTCCACCTGTGTTCATCGCATCTTCCGTAGAAGGGAAATGATTTGTCAGAAAAAACAAAAAAAAATTCTGGAAAATTTATTAATGGATCTTCAAAAATGAATGAGCACCTATTCCCACTCCCTTGCAGACGTGCGGCTCTGCTCGGTGTGCATGCGTTGCTGCATCTTTAGAGGCCTGCGTCACGGCATTTCTCGCATGCCCTTTTCAGACCGGACCAACTGTGCCTTGCTTTCTAATCGCCTCAGTGGTCACGTTTGCTTGCTTTAGCAGCGGCATTGGCTGCGTGTCACTGTATTTGTTGTCCACCGGTATCGGCACTGTGTCGCCATCATTCATACTCCATCCCTTTTTGCCGCCTACTTGGCCCTGCACTTTCTGCACACTCCATTTTACGACGCGTACAAGCGGCGATGGGACAGGTCTACTAGACACTGTGCTACGGGTCCGTGTGTTGGCTCTTCGACTTTGCGCAACTCCTGGAGCAGCGAGCTAGAATGCAGCACCGGCTGTGCTGCTGTCACCCTGTCTGCATGTTATCTGTCATTCTTAATTCTCCTCGTGCTCTCTGACCACGGATCAGTGGTGGAAATTTTTGCACTGACAGTGTGTCGGGCGCCGTCCTAGGACCTGTTCTTCTCTCGGGTAAACCTCTCTAACCCTTTGATGCCCAAAACTGCATTATTTTGCTTTTAAGTGTGTGAGAAGTTTTTTACGATCTAAAAGAACTTCCGACATCACAAATATGAAGCCAGAAAAAATTTCGTTCATTAGGACAGACGCTAGGAGACACTGGGCACTGGCTGCCCATACATCACTTGAACAAGAGAGCTACCTTGATCACCATGATTTATGATTCAAGTGAAGACAATCACTTAGTTTTTATTGCTGTCATTTGTAATAAGAACGAAATTGCACAATTTCGATTACCTGTCACTAGCCCATTGAGCCACGCGGGCTTGATGCGAGTTGACACGCGTGAACAATACATATTTTTTTAGCACTCGGAAGTACGCGCTGCCATCTCTCCTTTAAATAAATGTCGAAAAGCCACAAAGTGTGAGAGAAAAAATATTGTTTGAGTTGTTGCTCCTGAGCACCACTGGACATCAAAGGGCTAATAATTAGGACTGATCACCAGTTGGAATCACCAATGTTGTGCGTGGGCAAGCAGCGTAGGTGCCCACTAACCTGACTTTGCATGACAGACGTGCCTGATACATTGAGGGGGGCGGTAAACAGTTGATAAGAAGTTGAAAGATGTGCTTCAAGACATGCCAAAGAGCCTTTGGAGCAATGTTTAGGGCGCTTGGCAAAAGGTTTGGAAGTGCTAGGCAAGGAAAGGAGGTCGTCATAGTTTTGGAGCAACCAAAGCAGAAGTTTCGAACTCTCTTCTTATTTTCAGAAGCTTAATTGTGCATGCTTGACAGTAGCCACGTAGCTACTGAGGGGTCATTCAGAACGCTTTTTAAGGTAACACCTCTGTGTGCTCTACACAACTGTGATGCGTGCTGTACATGCTCGGAGTCCTGTAGACCTAGGCAGCTCGCGAGGATGTGGTTAGGCATTGGTGCAAATGGTTTGCCTTTTTCGTGTCCGTATTTGCAGCAGTTGAATAATACCCCAGCCCAACTCTGACAACTGTTTTTTGCTAGGCTAATTGAATGGAGAATCGCAGTTTTGTCTTTACCGCACAAGTCGGCAGCCTATGTGTTCAGGGGCTGCAAAGTTGCATGAAATGGGCAGTCAATGTATGTCGAGCAGAAGCTTCTGATTGAGCCGATGAATATACACCCGATAAAATTAAGGCAAGAAGTGGATCGTGTAGCGCTCTTGGTGATTATTGCGCAGTTGTTGGCGAAGGCTTGGTGCAAAGGCCGTTTGTCACAAGTTGAAAAAAATTGTGGCCAATGTATTGACGCTCAAAAATGTAGTCTTCACATTAAAGGGACCCTGAAATATTTTTCCAAGATTTTCAAGACTTGTGCCTAATAATGCCATTGAGGCAACACAGTCTCACTGGACGTTGTGTCCTACATTTAGGTTTGGAGCTGTCGCGAGCTATTGGAGTTAGTCATCCTGCTACGGCTTTTGAAATGCCCAAAAGGTTCTCCTTCCATCGGATTGTTCAACTTTAGATTTGTGCCTGCGTGCTATCCCACTTATAGTCAGGTGGTCAAAATGTGACAAGACACAAATACAGTGCCGTTGGCGGTTGATGGCCAGGGTGTAGGCGAGCAGGAAATAAAAATGGGAGTGTCTGAATTATGGAAGTTTTCACAATGCAAGTGGAATGCATTTAGCTGTTCCCTTGAAAAAATGTTTCTGGGTCTCTTTAAGGAGCCATGAAGAGAAAATACAACTTCGTTTAATTTGAAAGAACTAGGATTCAGTTTCTCACTCAGCTCCGTTACAGCCACAAAAGATGTTTTTTTTAATGAAAACAAAGCAAGAAGTATTTAAAAACTTTCAAATTTTGCGCAGTGACGTGTTATGAGCAAGAATGACGTCACACGGGCCAACAATAAAACATAATTTTCAGTGCGTTAACTGCACGTTAGCAGTCAAGTGACGCGGTCAAGTGGAACTAGAGGCCCCATTACAGACATCCAGCCATGTGTCGTCGCGACAGGTCAGTTAGGCGGCCGCTAATCGCACAAACAAGGTTCCGTGACGTCATAGGAAAGTTGCGGGAAATTGGCTAGGGGGTCGCGACTGCTTCACACGTTTTCTTCAATATCTCCGTTATTTGTGCGAAGATTGCGATGATATCGGTATCATTGTTATCGGGACTAAGCAGTCTTTCTAATAAACCCAACTTGTATTTTGTCTCCATGGCTCCTTTAATTAATGGAGAGGTCAACGCAGCCGTGAGCTACAGGAAAAATCAGTTCAGCTTTTAATAATAGGTGTAATGCTGAATGCCCCGAGTTGAAAAGCTGTGTGTTTTGGGCAGGGGGTGTGTATGTATATAGTATCCAAGCTAGTTGCTTGTGTTGTTAACTAGTTGAGCACTGTTTGGGCAAATCCCTTTTTTTTTTTTTTTTTTGCCATACAGTTCGCTTGTTCGCGCAGTGCTCACATGTAAACTTATGCAGTGTTTTCCTGCAAATCAATCGACGTCAAGGAAATTTATTTCCTTCATTCTACACGCACACCTTTTTTTTCTTCATTCGTTCGCCTGTGTTCTGTAACCTCTGAAAGTTCAGTGCACAGTATCAAGAATGCTTTGCAGCATGCATTATTATGCTGCAGTCGTTTGTAACTGCAGCTGCTAAGGTGGAAGGTGTGCTCCGGTTATTTTTTGCACTCTTTGTGTGTTTAGTCAAGACTGCTCAAAGTTGGCATCGAAAATTCATTTTGAGACCCTATCGTATACTCTATTTTCTCTGACACTGCTGTTGTACAAATACGGTTAAAACGTTGGAAGCAATCCAGAAGTGTGTGTCGCTCATTAGCGCATGCGATAGAGTTTGTCAAAATCGGCTGTGGCCAGTTTTTTTGTAGTTCTTTTTTGTAAGCACTCTCAATCGGCGATGATAACTCAGGAATATCAGACCGGTAAATACATATGTCCCATCATGTGGTAATTGAGCTCCCCACACTACATCATCGATTGGTGCTTCGTTTTATTTTCTTTTTTTTTTAAGCCGAGTGATTTCTTGTACCCGAGTGGAAACCTTTTACGGCAGTGTCACGAGTCTTTGCACGAATTTATGAACGTAAAGGCCATTTATTATTCTGTTTTAAAGTTATATGCATATATACAGTAAATATATATATATATACACACACACACATTCATCATGAATCACTTCTGTATATTTTTGTTCCCATTCCGCAAATGTCACCAAGTTTCTTTTATTCTCGTTCTCCCTTTTTGCCCTTTCTTTACAAGGGAACATCATCGCACCATTTTTTTTTTCTTTTTGCACTAACTGATGTACAGGTAATGTGTTAGCATTGTGCAAGATCTGATTTATTGCGACTCTTCCGGTTCATTTTTGTATGAGCTTGCTGCAAGGTGTTTAGAATTAGACCCTGTTTGAGCTCACCCCTGTTCAGTGCGTGAATGAATTGCTGCTGTTTGTTGTGACTGGTGCACCGTGTAGTATATGTCCTCCATGTTTTGAGCATGCAATGGTGCTTTTGAACCTCCCGTTTTCCTTTTGCACCTGTCTTTCTTGAAACTGCGGCATTATTCTCTTTTGAAGCTGTAGTGCTGTGTTTTGTTGATAAAAAAATGTGGCTAGTACTTCATTTCTTGAAAAAGAAAAAACTTTTTTTTCGTGCAAACTGGCCGCAAATGTAAACTGCTACATCACAGTGGCCTGTGTTCATCTGGCTGCCCATGCATAAGGTTTGCATAAATGTTGCATCCTATGCCACATTCTGAAATTGAAATGTAGTGACGACGGACATTCTATAAACCAAGGTTTGTCTGACAATGCCACTTACTTTGGCACTACTGTGTGGTGATGCCGCAATGTGCAAGGCCACTGCTGTGCAATTGTTAAAGCAGTAGCATTGCCTTTACTTTCGCACACGTGTTGGGAATAATCAGTGAAAAAGTAGAAGACGCTGCAGTCTCAAGAAAGAATAGTGGTGCATTTGTGTGCGTCCTGTATCCCTTCCCCAGGAAGACAGGGTTAATCCAGGTTGTGTGAACTACCCACCTCAGTCTCGAGTAACCAAGTACACGCACATTACAGCATTGGAGGCATGTCGCTGTGATAAGCCACAACACGCTAGGGCAGGCATAAAAAGGGGTCTGGCTTTCTTTACAACGAAGATTCACTCTCACTTAGCAGGCCCGTTGCACTCTCTTTTCATCTGTGTACCATCCCAAACCCCAAATATATAAAGCCACCACCGCACAAATTGTTATCCCGTGAATGTGTTTTGCTTCACCCAGAAAGTTGCTTGTGCAGGTGGTAAGCCAACACACATCCAGTGGTGTTTCTTTCAGATAGCAAGTTCAGAAAGAGCATTTTTGTGTTTTGTTTGCAGTTGATTACTATTACTTTTCAGGTGTGCATTGATTGGTTCTACATTTTTATTTAAGTGTAGAGCAAATTACAGTGTACGAAAAAAAGGGTTTCTGGGGCCTAAATTGAATTCAACCATTGGTAATGCAGTGCCTGCAAACTCTTTTAATCGTGAAGGCGAGGGTCAATGTTTTAGATTTGCATTTCAGTACGAACTGTACCGTATATTTTGTTACCCATTTGGGAGCTTGATGAAAAAAGCCACCAGTTGTAAAGGGTGACTCTGTCGTGCAGAGGTGCCCAAATAAAATCAAATTGTGTGCCCCGTATTAGGAGGTGCTCTCCTCTCCTGCTGCTCATGTTGTCGCAAGCTAAAATAAAAAAGCATCACCACTGCATTTTGAGTTTCTTTTGCCTTCCCTGTTGTTGCATGGTCAAAACATGGTGGACATGTGTGTGCACGTTGCTTTGTAGCTGCAGTCCCCTTTGGTAGCGCTGCTTGATGGTGCAGGAAAAGCACTGACAAGCACTGCTCACCTTCCAAACTCATTTGCCTGCCACGCTTCTGTGCTCTAGAGAGACGGCAAGATTTCAGATAGTGCAGTGGCCTGGAGTGTCCATGAAAGGCGAAAGGCCATGTATATTCAGAAAACCCATCCTTTGCCACCACTCACCTCTTGTGAAAATCGGCAATCCCCGTATGGGCATGCTGGCTATTGAATGATGGTACACAGCCCTCCTGCCCCCTCCTCCCCGAAGCATGATTATTGTATATGCACTTGTACAAGAACCACGCCTTATCTTGGGACCAAATTATGTGGGGTGCAGCCGTGGATTGGAGGAGTGAATTCCGGTGATTGCGCCTCTGGTTAGTACTTGAGGACACCTCGCTTAATCATGGCTGCATATGACCCCTGGCACCGTGCACTATTGTAAATGATGCTATGGTCATCCATGCTTCCCTCTATTTCTGCATCCAAACAATTTGTTTTGTTGTATGAATGTTTCCATCTTCCACGTGCAAGAGTGTCTGCCGCGACCTTTCGAAGACTTAGCCACTCTTCTACTTTTCTTTTGCTTCAAAGCAGCCTGCGCGGACCTGAAACTTAGCCACTGTATTTCCTTCCTGCTTCCAAGCTGGCTGCACAGGTCTAAAACCTAGCTGCTGCTCCCCTTTCCAAGCAGGCTGCCCTGACTTGGAACTTTGCCACTGCTCTGCTTTTTTAAGATCCTCTACTTTCGTCTTGTTTCCAAGCACGCTGTGCTGACTTGGAACTTTGAACTTAGCTGATGAATTTTCCTCCTGCTTCCTAGCATACTGCACATACTTGGAACTTGGTTGCTGTGTTTTCCTCCTGCTTCCAAGAAGACTGCTCGGGCGTAAAACCTAGCTGCCTGTTTCCAAGCGGGCTGACCTGGAACTTTGCCACTGCTTTGCTTTTTTAAGATCCTCTACTCTCCTCTTGCTTCCAAGCAGGCTGTGCTAACTTGGAACTTAGCTGATGAATTTTCCTCCTACTTCCCAGCATACTGCACAGACCTGGAACTTGGTTGCTGTGTTTTCCTCCTGCTTCCAAGAAAACTGCTCGGACCTGAAACCTAGCTGCTTTTGTTTCCAAGCGGGCTTGCCCTGACCTGGAACGTTGCCACTGCTGTTTTTTTTTTTTTAGTTCCTCCACTTTCCTCCTGCTTCCAAGCATGCTGGGCTGACCTTGAACTTAGCCAGTTTTCCTCCTGCTTCCTGGAATGCTGCTTTTGAGTTCTATGATGACTGCCCGGGCTTGGAATGTAGCTGCTTTGGAGTTCTAATTTCATCCTTCTTCCAAGCATAATGTACAGATTTGAAAATCGGCCATTAGAATACCCTGCTTCCAAGCAGGCTTCACAGGCCTGGAGACCTGATTGGTGCAATGGTTGCTTTGCCTGTACGCTGCTGCACCTCGTGTGTGCAATCATTGTGTCTCTCAGCGGTCATGAACTCTTACAGATAAGCATTGTCGCTTTGCCCCCAATCGTCAAGGAAGGCCAGTTAAGGCAGTACTGCACAGTGCAATTTGTGTCTGTGGGTGAAAATATTGCCACTTGATGACGGCTTTTTTTTTTTTTTCTGAAATTTTACAGTGCCCTGGGGGAATGTGGCCTTACTGTATGAAGCAGAAATCATACAACCTGTCTCTCTGAAAGCCTTTTATCAGCGCCCTTCTTCACTTTAAGCACGGTTAAGCACAACTTTATTTCCAGCCAGGGAATGAATGGAGACTCAAAAACATGACTGGGAGTAGAGTACCGAAACGGTAGGATCTTCGCATAGTCTCGCAAAGGTTTCTAGTTGACAAGAAGCTAGGCTGCAGTCCCAAAGGCTGTGGTTGCAAAAAAGCCGTAGGTCAGCTGTGTGCTTGGGAGTGCTAAGCTGCTTAACTGTGCTTTTGTAGTGGGCCATGCAGACAAAATACTGTTTTATTTGAAAGTTCTTGTGTTTTAGAGTGCCCCCAGCGCGTGTCCTGCAGCAGATGATGCCATATTCACTGAGAAATTAATTTAGGTTAAAATTTTCATTCTCCCACCAAATCGTGTTTTTGTGACGTTTGCCCTGATGTCATGAGGGCGGGTATTGAAACGAACTTCTAGTGCGTCATTAGGCCCTGCAGCCTTGCTTGCCGTTAGTCCTCCCAGATGGCGTTACCATAGTCAGCTGTGAACCGTTGTCCGCCGTTGCTTTGTTTTTGACCGTATTGGCTCCTGGCTTGTTTTTATTACGGTCGAAAGTAATTGTTTCGTGAAACATGGGGTTGCTCGACAAACAGGCTCACGTAATACAATGTCGCTAACGCGAATCGGCTAGCGTCGTGTAAGACAACTCCAAAGCGCCGGCCTGGTTTGCAGCTAAAAAAAGCATAGTGCGCCCAGTACCAACAGCAGTGCGCGTTGGTACTTCTATGTTTACATGTATTTTCAGAACTTTCATTGTTTACCCCACCATTCTTACTGCTGTAAGATGAATATGCATTACATTCAAGTGCAAACAGCTCCTTCGGCAAGTTTGTAAGCCCTGCCTTTTTTGCGTTCGCTTTTGCCGGCCTCAGCCAATCGCACAGCTGGGAATATGACATGATAGGCTCTGTTGTGGGAAATGAGCTAGTGGGTCGCATGGCCATTCCCTTTTTTCCTAATTATATAGCTTATTTGAGCGAAGTGTGCGTTAGAAGTGGTGCCAGTATGATTGCTACGAGGCAATCTTTCTAATGAAACAAACTTGTGTTTTGTCGGCATGGCCCCATTAATGCAGTCGTGTGCTGCCTGGGGTTACAGTAGATGTGCGAAGATAGGGGGAAAGGAGAACCCGCATAGAGTTAGAAAATTGTGCAACTGCTGCTTGTCGTCGTAATGCTTTGTAATGCAGAGCTGAGAAAAGAGGAAAATAAAGCACTGGGGAGCAAATGCGTCAAGCAGGTCGATAATAGACCTCTTCAAGGTGATGGTGCACGAGCACCTCCGCTCTCAGAAGCCTCAGTTGCCTTCTTCCCAGAGAGGAGGGACGAAAGTTTAAGGAACACAGCAGCCAAACTAAGTTCTTGCTTTAGGGCAAAGAGTTTATCTCTTGTAGCTTCCCAGGCATTTGCCGCATCCCATTTTTTTGTGACATTGTAAGGAAGTGTTGCATTATTGTAGCAGCAGTAGAAGCCACCCGCAGAAAGTTGGGCTGGCTACCTTTGTTTCTCTTCTAAGCATTTTCTCTATTCTCTGATGCATAGTCACATACATTACTTTTGGTGTAGTAATTTCCATTGGTGCATCTTGGGGTTGAACAGAAATACTTGAAGTATCGCAGAACAGCACAAATATATCAGGATACATGACGTGAGCATAAAGTAAAGGTACTAAGGTTCACACGTATTTGACATCATGGGAAATATCGCAGGTGCCTCTGCACACATGCCAAAAAAGCATCTGGAAACAGGAATACCCCAGTGAAATACCTTTTGTATGTGTGTCGGGGAATGGCTGCATGCATGCATGTGTGCATGATGGGCTATGTGGTGGAAGTCCTCAATATTGCTCAAATTTCTACCATGTGATTTGTATAGAAACATATTCAACCTGGTTGTATACACAAGATTTGTAGACACAGCAGTGCCCTCTCAAATAGGTTGTCTTGCTGGCACCGCGAGTTCAGTCTGTGCTCAACTCGCAATGCTCGTGAACGAAAAAAAGTGCCTCTGCTGCTTCTGGTTAACATAAGTTTGAGGTGTCAGTAAGACTGCCCGTTTTAGAGAGCAGGGACAGCAAATCACAGGATGACGTGGGTTGCAAAAACACTGCGGCATGCGTTTCGCACGCGTGTCACCTTCCGTCGTAATATGTCAGCTGGCAATAGATGCAACAAGACACGTACACTTGCCAGAATATTGCAATGTGATTGATGAAACATAAAAGTGCTTTACTACTGAGATAGAAATACATTACAGAAATACAGATGCTCAAACGTATTTCTGAGGTACGTGTAGCTCAAACTGCTGCTGAAAAGGATTGAAAGTCTTTTTATCGCACTGCCAATGCTTAACTGATTTTCCCCATAAAAAATTAGTTTGGGGTGATGAGAATGAGGCCCAACCCTGTAAGACTTGCCAAGTCACTACGTTTTTGTGCATACACTTGTGCACTTACGTTAAAGTCGCAGTACCTGATTCAGAAAGCAGAAACTGGGGGAAAAACAGCAAACAAGAGCAATCTTTCAACAGACTGCTACCCTGTTCTGTGGATGTATAGATGTGCTGTCAACTCTCCCATTTCAGTGTCAGTGCGGAAATTTATATCTGTGGATTTATCTGTAACCCTCGAGCCCTACAAAGATAGCAGTCTAGTACTATGTCACGTGGCGTTCCAACAGTGGGAGCAGAAAGGCCTGATCCAAATGGTTACATCCAGAGCAGGGCATTTTTTAAAGGGCAGCTTTAACTGAGAGAGGCTGCATTGCTTCGTGCTGTGCTTAGAATTAAAAAAAATGCGGTTGTAGCACCGGAAATCACCAAACTTTCTTACACCTTTGCACGTTCTTTACAGGGTAACTTTTCACATGTTCCCACTTGAGTAGCTTCCAAAACAGGATGCTGATGGTACCTTCGACTGAACCACATCAGGGAACATTTTCGCTCCACTCTCAGTGCTAGAATGCGTTAAACTGCCACTTGTTTCAGCCGTCAAGGACTCCGCACTAAAACGAAACTTCTGCAGTGCACGATTCTTGTTTACTGGATGTTATGTAAGAAAAATTATGCATAAAGTTCGGGAACATCCTTGTACTTTAGGGAGCTTGAGGAGTTTCTGCTCATTGAGTTACAAACCATTACAATTAAGGCCTGTGAGAGCATCGAGGACAAGTTGTTTCCACACGTGCGTAGGAAACTTATGTAGCAGCTGGGCACCTGGTTCGGTGAAGTTTTTGGAGAGCATAACTGCTCTGTAGTGCTCTAAAGAAGGCTGGGCGAACAGCACACTGTTAAGCGATCCATTGAAAGGCTGTGTCAGGACAGGTCGGATGAATCACTGGTGGCTGTCTCTCGATGTTGTTGGCTGCAATGATCGGTTACATATTCCGAAGATCTCTGCAATGTGATAAATTTGATCCCTGTCATGTACTTCCCTAAAACAGCCTTTACTACTGTTACTGTATGCCTGTGGCTCTTCTGCAGTGAGTCCTCACTCGGTACAGGACTATAAAGAAATGAATACACCACTTCACGTGCGACATGCTTCTAGTCAGTAACTGTCTTGTGCAGAATAAGGACGGCAATACTATAGTTCCTACCTCTGCACTGTTATGCGCTTTGAAAGGTTCCTTCAAAATTTGATCTCCAGGCTCCTATAAAATGGGATCCTTGGCCCGAAAATGCAGATTTCTAGTTGCATTTCGCTTTTTCCAGTTTTAACTATATTTTTCTGTTGATTTGTTTGTTTCATTTCGATTTGCGTGTAATTTACCCCCCTTATGCACTCGAGTAGTATGTATTGACGGCTTATTGGCATAACTTTTCTGCTGCTGTAGAGGAATGCTTACACAAGGGGTGTGCTTAGTGGCGAGGCCACTGGGCTGAGAAGGAGCAATATTTGTGGCAAAATTATTATGTGCACATATTTTATTTCTTGAACGGGGTCAATTCTGGTTACAACGGGTAACGGTGTAGCAAGCGCGCTGGAGCTCAGATGCGATGACTTCACCATTTGTTTTGCAAGTTCTCCACACTTTTTAAAGGCAACAGACCCGGTTATAACTAGAGGCCAAATTTTTAGCCATTAAAAAGGCACATTTTAGGCGCCAGAATGTGCAGGCAAAATAACGTTTTAGGCCTCCAACGTCGTGAAATTGCCACCGCAAATTTTCACACAAATGAAAATAATTTCAAGTGAACACGTGCTTGACCGGTATCCTTGACAGGACAACATAAAATTTTACTGCTTACGATGGCACTAATTGTCACATGTAATTGCTGGACTAGTAACAATCAATGGCTTAATTCAACAAGCAAACTGCTGATATTCATTTTGAGTGGCCACTTTTGAGTGCTCGAGCGTTGCATAGTGAAACAGACATTTGAAAGAGTACTTGATTGCTAGGAATACCGAATGAAAAAAGACTGTTGGCCTAAAGCCCGTTTTACGTGGTGCAAATCTTGCCTGTGAATTTGCAGCCGCAGTACCGCTCGTGCGGCAAAATGATCTATTTTTCCATTTTTCACTGCTGCTACAAATTGCCAAATGCCAAGTGGTGTTCACATGAGACGTTCCACTGTTCCAAACATTTGGCAGTTTGCCAGAGCAACGAGGAAAGGTCGTTTTGCCGCACGAGCGGCGGCGCAGCTGCGAATTCGCACCATGTGCTTAATGCAATTAAATTACGACGCAACAAAAATACACAAAAATAACAAACACAAGCGAGATGGAAATTCATCAAGAAATTAACTTTCTCTTACATGAGGACTGTTAGGTACAACGTCGCACAGAAAACAAGCGCAGTAAGAAACAAGATGAGATGTGGACAGGACAAGCGCTTGATGTTTTCCTTTCCTTCCTCCTCTCCTCATGCTAGCCAGACATGTTTATATGTGCTGGTTCTGCAATAAACCATTTGTTGAACGTTATCGCTTGTCCTGTTCACGCCTCGTCCTCTGTTTTTTACTGCGCTTGTTTTCTGTGTGACTAAGATCCAACACGCCCAAACCTTTTCCCTTCTGTTAGGTGCAACTCGGGCAATTTCCTTAAATACAATGAAATGCAAATTGTACGGTCAAGATGTCCCAACAGTGCAAATACACCTCTACACATTTGAAGGGCATGTTTGTTTAGCAGCCGAACATATTTTTGGTGGTAAAGCATATTTTAGAGCCTGCCTTAAAAAGTAAATTACAAACAATGTAAAAGCCGCGTGTACATCACTTCTTTTTCCTTTTTTGCTTTGAACCCCCTTATTCCCTGACAGTGCTTTTCAGTTTCGCGTTTACCAAACGCTCGTGCCACGTCAGCGCAGTGGTGTATGCTGGCATGGCGCGAGCGCATTCATTGCTGCTAGCGGTTCTTTTTTGGGAGTTAATTGAACTAGAGGACTAGGTTCAGCACTATAGAGTTTAGAATAATCAATGTTGCCCAGTAACATGAATAACGATCTCAAACTGCACTCGAAGACAAAACTTTCGGCTGCATAGTGTTCATGTAGGTGCAGATTTTGAACGGACATTTATAGGCATTTACAGGTTTTTAGGCACAAACGCCAAAACAAGCATTGATAGGCACTATAAGAACACCATAAAAGCCCTTCTTAACTTTTAATTAATGGTCATACATCAAAGTGGAGTGACAAGAGTGTAAAGAACAAAACAGGCATTAGCATAAAATCTGGTCTCTAGTTATAACGAACCCAGTTATAGTTGATTAACAGTTGGAGCCAACTAAATTCCGAGTGAAATTCGGAGTGGTGCCTGAAATGTGGTTTAGGCACGTTTACATTGGACATTGCTGGTGCTGACATTCTGTGACTGAATAATCTATCTCAATGAGAGGAGAACTGGGGTGTGCTACATTAGCAATATTTCAGCTTAAAATTGTTAGAAATCTTTGCCAAGGCTGTCCTATTTTCTGTGCATGAGGTTCTGCCCAGAAAGTCAAACATGGACACTCTTGCAGCATATTAAATTAGTATCCTGATGCTCATTAAAACAGCAGTGAGCTGTGTGGAAAATTTTTGATTATATTTAGAATTTTGCTAATCCAGTTTTTGATGTCGTAAAGCTTAGGCTGTTAAAGGTCATTAAGAGTCACCACAAGACGGAGGCAAATTTTAAGCAACAAACCCTTAATGTCGCTAAGTTTGTGTGATTAAGAACATTGGGGCCATTAAGAGATGCTTCCAAAAGTTACAGTATGACTGCTGTCCTAAGGCTCGCAAACACTAAGTACGTATAGAACAGCTCACTTCTTAGGTGAATCAGACCATTTCCCTCAATCAGACCATTACAGCGAGACATGCGTATGTTTTTCAGAGGGCAAAAAAAAAGTTAAATGATGTGTGATGTATCACACAGACCCTTGTCGAGCTGCAGAAGTTGCTACGGCACCAAGAGTTCACCACGTAGCTGCCGGAAAATAGTGTCTACAATGGGCAGAGCAAAGGAACTATGAGTTGCTGCAGCTAGCTGTATTCACCTGTCTCTAATAGTAATGAATGAAGCTTCACAATGTTGAGTTGTTGAACACTATTGCTCTCTGCTCTTCACCTTATTTAGAATGAAGTGCGCTACTCCAGATGTGAGAGATATTTCTTATGGACTCTTTAGTAACTATTTCAAACAGCAAAAATGTGTTATGAATTGAATCAATTAGCAATTAAAAACTACTTCCTCCTGCTTCCCAGCGTACTGCGCATGCCTGAAACCTAGTGGTCCTCCTGCTTTAAAAGCTTTTACTGAGCTCTCCTTAACTATGCCTAGGGTAACCTTTGGCCACAAGACAGAACAATGAGCATTTCATCACTTTGGCATGAAATTGGAGCATTTATTAGCTAACCGGCCAGCACAGCAACAGATTGGCAAAGAAAAAAGGCCCGGAGACTCAGTGTAACACCTTGCACTCCCCTGTCTTCCTCCCAGGATGACGGCGTCTCCAAGTCCAAGTGCGGTGTGGCTGAGATGGGCCAGGCGGGAACGCTGAACATGCTGAGCCTGACCGTGTCGGGTCTCCAGCAGACGGGACTGCCCACGGTGACGGTGTTCCCCGCGGGCCAGGCGCCAGTCATGCAGCAGGCCCCCCTGCTCAACTACGGCGCCCTGCCCTCCGTCAACACTCCACAGCTGGTCATGAACATGATGCCCTCCCTCGGACTGTTGGGCATGCCCATGCACAACATGGTCGCCACAGCGGCGCCTCAGCCACAGTCCATCACCGTGCTGCAGGAGCCGTGCCCGACGATGCAACATGCACAGCCACAGTTGCAGCCACAGTTGCAGCCGCAGTTACATCCGCAGCCTCAGCTTCCTCCGCAGCTCCAGGCAGAGCTACCGCCGCCTCCTTTAACCCCGGTGCAGACGCCGCCGCAGCCGCAGCAGCTGGTGGCATCGGAACAGCAGGTGCTAGCCACGACTGTGGTGCCCGATCCTCCGGCACTGCCAGTGATGGTGCAGCAGCCTGCGTCCTCCTGCTTGGAAGAAGATGTCGAGGAAGAAGGCGTTTGCCTGGCCACCGAAGAGGCACCCCCAGAGGGGTGCTTTGAAGCTGGGACGGAACTGGTAGCAGCGGAAGCTCACGAGGAAGATACAGGGTGTGACACCGGTGGTGATACGACATTTGTGGTGTCGACCGCCGAGGCTGATGTCGTGTCAGATCAGCGGAGGGTTGAAGAGCAGCCGCTGTGGCCTCGGCACGAGAGCCGGGGCTTTTCTTCGACGTATACCGGCATGGGCCGCATCGTGCCAGCACCTGAGCAAGAAGAGGAGGAGGAAGAAGAGGACGAAGATGATGAAGAGGAAGAAGAAGAGGAGGAAGACGATGAAGATGACGACGACTGCGTGTGTGTGCACAGTGCGGAAATTCAGGGTCTCTCCGCGGGTGTGGGAGGTGAAGGCAGTCCATCTGTCTCCTCCACAGTTCCCGTTCAGGCGGGCACTGCAAGCTGTGAGGTGCCATCGCAGCGTGGTGAGTGGACTGCTTGCGGCACGGAGCAGGAGGGACACATATCTTCCAGCACAGGAACGGCGGACGATTCGGGTTGCGGGGTCGCCATGGACGACACGAGTCCGTTGCGGGCGGTGCGGGCGTGCCCCGGTGAAGGGGCCCTGAGGGAGGCGGGGCAGCAGCCCTGTGCGGGTGGTGCAAGCAGCGGGGACTCGGGGGTCGAGTCTAGCCACGAGCTGCAGCGGACAAGTGTGACCAGTGCGGCGGGGTTGTTGGGGGACGATGTCGGCGGTGTGTCCAAGCAGAAGGCCAAGAGGGACCCCAAGCGCAGGAGGCGGGAGCTGCTGTTCCTCACGCAGGACGAGTTCAGGGATGACTCGGCCGGTGAGTGGATGCCACTTGGGTTTGTTGGCAAGTGTTGTTTCCCAGCAGGGGCGGCTCAGTGTTTTGCTGAGGGATTTCGGTGCGAGTGTAATGTGCGGGCAGGAGTCTAGGCCACAGTGGCTGTATTTCGGGTAGATGTGTATAATATTGCACCTATACACGACCGGGAATTTCAAGCTTGAGTGAACAGTTGCTACTCAACACTTTGTGTGAAAATAGCTGAGGGTCTGCATCAGGTCGCTGTGAACAAAGCTGCTGCATTGGCTGTAACTGGAGGATGTAGCGGTTACTAAAAACCAAATGACATCAAAACTGACATTGCCTGTTCATTAATTTTTTGTCTCACCGGTAGAGATTAATGTTGAGAATGTTTAAGGAAACTTGCAGTAGAGAACTTTGCCTTCACATTTCCAGTATGGCCAATCATCGCCGCCACAATTTGAGCTTGCCCTGTCGCCAACTAAAGTGTCTTGGAGTCTTGAAAGATTTTGTACATACTGTTATGCTTTTACAAAGCTGTGATCAGTTTCGTTTGTGCCTTCCACTGCGATGTGTGTACATACTGGTTAAAATCCATCTATGTGGTCAGCTAACGTGCATGCTTAGTGGGTCTTTTTTCACGAGAAAAAACGCAGTGAGCAAGCGATATGCAATGGTGATGACCGAGAAAAGCATGTAGAAGGCTTAGCTCTTGGCACTGCCTACTGAACACTAGATGTAGGGGACCTGTAGCTTATGGAGAAAAAGAAAAAGAACGTGCTTGACTGTGCCTAATTGATTGTTGGTAAAGCCGTTTGACACGACACGAAATCACTGATTCAGAATACAAAATATGCTGTATGTCATGTGATGTCGCTGATTTGTGACTTCTGAGGTTGAGCCGCGGGTGGCGCGGACTGACAGTGGGAAGCTCTTTTTTTGGTCCATAAGAAAACCAAGTTTTTGTAGGACATGAGCACTGCCTGTAGGGAGGGCCACCATTGAAAGTCCCCTGAATGCTGCATTTCGAAAAGTCACAGGTCAGTCTGGCATTTTCCCATTGCCGCTGCCAAATCTGCCAAAGCTCACAGCCCTGATTTCCCGTACGCTTACATGTGGAAATTATTGTTACTGCGGTGATAATATTTGCAAAGGATAGGCATTTACATGTGTGCAATTCCCTGCGAGGCAGTGGTGTCTTCTTCGATGAAAATTAGTTCATCTTGGCTGATTACCAAAATAATCAAAGGTTAGAATGAGGTATAATCACAACATTCAGAGCATCACGAACGTTTGTCGACACCTCTACCGCCAGGAAGTCTAGATTTAGACTGGGATTGCCTAGAATGCCCCCATATATGGTGCTATTGTTCTTTCCCCTAATAAAACCCGTTGCAGTTTCTCTGTCCGGTTCTTTGCGACTGATTTGGTGGTGTTCTGTTCCTCTGTCTGCTCCTTCACAGAGGAAGAGCCCGCGTCCCCTCCGCTTCCTCCTCAACCACGCACGTTCGACATTGGGGACCTGGTGTGGGGACAGAGTAAGGGCTTTCCCTCGTGGCCGGGCAAGCTGGTGCGGCCAGACCAGGTGCGCGGACACCACCTCTGCTCCGAGGACGGCAAGGTGGGTGCCGCCCCCTTTCCTCCTCCTGTCGCCACCCCCTTTGGGCACGCCAGATCTTGATTGCAAGCTTTTCAAACACGAAGGATGTGTTTTTGCTGATCGTTGTCCTGTCAGGGCACTCTTTGGGATGAACCAAACTTAAGGGGGGACACCACTCTTAAAACAGCTCCTCTTAATTTCTGAGTAAACTCCGTGAAACCTGCCAGTCTTGCTGCTTTTTCCGCACTGATTTCAAATGTGCCATTATTTTTTCATTCAGCCCATCAGTTCCCAGGATAATTAGAGATAATTAGTCATATTTGGAGGAACAATAGACAAGACAGTCTTAGCCATAAAACTGTAATCTTCACATTTTCCAATACTATGGACCCTGGTGAATGCAATAAAAGAACCAGTTTTTTGATGCATTGCTTGGCACTAATTTTTCAGCTCATTAAACTTTGGTGGCACCAGTGGCAAGGAACCATTTTGAGTGCCCATTTCAAACACCAAAGTTTAATGAGCTGTAAAATTAGCTCCAAGCGTGCATAAAAAAAAAACGATTTTCTTATTCTATTCACTAGGGTTCATAGTATTGTAAAATGTAAAGATTACAGTTTTGTGGCTATCACATTTGTCTGTTGTTCCTCCAAAAAATGACTAATTATTTCTAACTCTCTTGGGAACTGACTGACTGACTGAAAAAATAATGGCATATTTGAAATCAGCAGGGGAAAAGCAGAAAGACCGGCAAGTGTCACAGGGTTTACTTCAAAATTAAAAGAAATTCTTTTAAGAGTCATGTCCCCCCTTAAGTATTTGGCCTTTGGGGGTCTTTTAAAATGGGCGCTGTTACACACCAGGCATTCTTGCGCTGGCTGTTTATGCAGTAGGCAATCCACTGCTGAGCCCCTCCTTTTCATTTGCTGATTAATAGCGACCTTCTGTCTTATTTGGCCTGCACCACCTTTGGAGACAATTTCGAACTTGCGTTTGTTACAGGTGCATGCTATCTTCATGCATGTACCTATAGAGAGCCAATAACGATGATGCTGACTCTGACAGTGGAATAGAAGTAAAATAAGACAGCCAAAACAGGAACGGATGGCAAGGGCTGGAGGTTGCACCACTATGCCACTTGGCAGCTGTAGGGTTGATTGTTGCACAGTGGCCACACAACTCGGTGACCGCACCATGCTGTTTAGGCATTGTATTGGCATTCCCAGGTAGTGGCCGTAATGGTACTGCGTTTTAACAGCAGATCTGTTTAAGGGGGCAGACTGGTCTTAGAGCTATTTTTTTTATTTACCAACCAATTTTAATGAAACTGCACTGCATTATAGAGTTCTTTGTGCTGATTTCTCATCTGCCATTAGACTTTTTGTAAGTTGATTATATTTTGAGTTAATTGATGATTAATTGCCATTATTTTGGGTCACAGTTCCACTCCATACAGAATGGCAATTACCACGTGGCTGGGCAGACAAATGGCTAAAGAATACAATATAGGAAGAACTTTTTTGATTCAGCCATTTTTGGTCGTTTTACAACACAGTGAACTTCGCTTCTCCCGCACTGTGCCAGAAATGGATCGCAGGTGGTGCCAATTGAATGCAATAATAATTTTCCAAAGCCTCCATTTGAAAAATTTGTTTCCAACATTGTATTCTCCACACATTTAGGTATCAGAAGCAAAAAGAGTTGCAGTTGTCAGGGTTCGCACAGGTCCTTGAAAACCTTCAAAACCCTTGAATTTAGAAGTGTCAATTTCAAGGCCTGGAAAGTCCTGGAATTTTTAAAGGGTCCTTGAAAACCCTTGATTTTTCTGGAGAGAACCAATGGCCCTATCTTTTCACAAGAGTTTATAGTGTTTGTCGTGGATTTTAGGTGTTAAAAATGTAAAGAAACATTGTAACAATCAAGTTTCAGTGTATTGCATGAAATTACGAGTTTGGTGGATTGTCATTATTACGAGTCAACATTGTGAACAGCATTCCTCAATAGAATCCATGTCATGATACAATCCAGTGAAGGCCAGCTTCTCTTCTCTATCTTGCATGTTCTATTTAGTCTGTGGACGGCCGCTCATTGCATGTTTGCTGTGCCTCATACGCTCCATCTGCGTTTGCTTTTACGTGCAAATGGTGGACGTGTACATAGTTATTCCTGCCTTGCAGCAACACTTGCTGATTTAATTTCAGCTCATATTCTTGCTGACAAAGCAGAAGATGCAGGCAACATTATGAAGTTTTGAAATCAAACAGCCTCAGCAAAACACCAAGAAAAAAGAAAGACCTCTAAATGCCAGCTGTCAAATAAAAAATAAAACTGGGGGAGCATTCACGAACCCGTTAGCGCCTATCTAAATGTGCACTAATGTGCTTGGGTATTGGGCAATAACGAAATTTCGCACTGTGTTGAAAAAGTTGTAAATAATCGAAGATAAAACATTAGACGGCGGCCTTGAAAATGTGTTTTCTGGTCCTTGAAAACCCTTGAATTTTTGCTTTTGAAGCTCGTACGAACCCTGAGTTGTACCTGCTCTGGGTGCCGAGATATCTGAGGACGAAATGCTAGCTTTGCATTGCAAGAAAAGTGCTGTTTCACCATCGAATTCTGTGCTAACGGATCTGTAGAGTACACATTAAAATCCTATTATCATATAATAACAACAAAATATGGTGCCTTTTGATGAGGAAATTTACAGACTGATAGAAAAATGGCTGTGGAGGCTGAAAATGCCATTTTTCCGAAAACGCTTTTTTTGACCGTTTTTCGGCCCCAAAGACCCAACTGCCCCCTTAAGCTTTTAGCTCCGCCGTCGAGCGTTACCAGAAAAAGATGCCAGTGAGGAGCGCCTGGCATCGGCCAGGCTTGTGCGTGGGCTTGTGCCAAGGAGCTCACAAAAAAAAAAAAAAACAAGAAAAAACAAGAAAAAATACTGAGTGAACGTAAGCATGCTGCCAGTGAGGAGCGCCTGGTGTCGCTCAGCTCGACCTTTGAGAACACTCTGCCCAGCAATCGTGGCGCCATCTATTTTGTGCTGTTCTCCTTGCCAGTTCACGTGCGTTTGCGCCTGAAGTGTGTAGCACAGACGCAGAGTTCACGGTACAGATACTGAGTTTGCAAAGCCGGTTGCTGCGGGTTCTTACGTGGGCTAAAACACAGTCCACTTTGGGAGAGACATCTAATGGATGCAGACAAAATTATGCGGGTCTGCCAGTCATGGAGAACTTTCAGCGACAAGTTCGCAAACCCATGTGAGGTGCAACACCCGGTTCTTTGACGAAGGGCGAGAGGCTGCCAGCTCTGCTGTCTCCCCAGCCTTGCTTGACTAGTGCAAGCTTCGCCATTTCTTTTCTTCTTTTTTCTAGATATTGTAGGAGGGTGAGAGGCGAAAAAGACAGGCACGCGCACTGTGTGTGATCTCAGGAAAAATTGTGGATTGGGGCAACACGTGTTTGTTGCAAAAGGTCACATGCGCCATCACGGGGACCTGGCTGTGGGCCACGTTTTGCTTTCGACCTTTGGCTGCTTTGTTCTCAGCTTTGTAAGGGGAATGCCAAGAGTTTCCGGTCGAGTCGACTTCTGTTCCCTGCACACTCGGGTTGCTTTCCCTTTTCCTCTGGGATTTTTGGTACCTTTAGCACACTGAGGCCTTAGAGGGAGAGAAACCCTGGTCTTCTGAGCCTGAAAATTCTCCAATAAATCAATCTTGCGTACTATTTTCATTTCTAAGCTACACGTTCGAAAGAAAAATTTTTGCAAAATGTTACGGTCCTTTAATGAATAGTTCGTAATTGTTTGCAAGGGTTAAGGCTTGGGCGAGTTGGTGCATGATTACAAATAGGGGAACAGCGCAACACAGACAAAACACAAGAAGACGAAGGTGAAGTTGTAAGTCAGTTGTAAAGAAGTTGTAAGTCAGTGCTCGTGGTTGCCGCCTTCTTCTTCGTGTGTTTTGTCTGTGTTGCGCTGCTCCCCTATTTGTAGTAATTGTTGCATCCTGCATTCTCCTAAATAAAAGCTTCTGTTTACATTTCAGCACGTCAATCCTCATTTTCTCAGAAGTAACTTTTTTCCCTTGCTGTGGTGTGTTGCCCACAGTGTATTGGGATGTACTGGTCAGATTTCCGTCATTCTTGACACGTTCAAAAGCTTATCAATTGCACAGGGCGTTAAAACTGACGAATGTAGTACTGTCCATATGTGTGCGCAGCTAGATGCACTTTTGCTTAGCTAAGTAATACAGCATTTCACTCTATATGGACGCAGTTACAAACTACCCTAAGAAACCGAAATTCTGGTTTACTAATTACGTGTCCGTGCATGCTGCATTGTAGCAGCAACTGCGAAATTTTTTTTATTGGTAACATGAAGACAGCTATGGCCTTTTTTTTTTCTTTTTTTTCATGTGTTTTTTCTCTGAGAACCCGTACGTTCGAGAGTGTGCACTGGTGACATGGCGCCCTTTCTGATTGATTGCAGCTGTGGGTCCAGTGGTTTGGCGACCACAGCTTCGCCCAGGTAGAGCCTGAGAAGCTGAAGACTCTGTCTGAGGGTCTGGAGGCACACCACCGGGCCCGCAAGAAGCACCGAAGGTGCGTGTGCATCCCTCTGTGCCCCTCCCTCCCTCCCTCCCTTTCCGTTCTTTCTCCTTCCTCTTTGTTATTTCTCCTCCCTCTCTTCACTTCTCCCTATGTATCTATTTCTCTCTCTACATTTCTCCCCCCTCTTTCCACTTTCTCTCTATCCCTCTCTCCCCAGAAGCCACATAGAGGCCGTAATGTGGCACACATTCAGTTCAGACTAGAGAGGGAGAGAGAAATATCTTTAATGGGTAGGTGAGGACAGGCAGGGTAGGTGCCCGACTTGCTGCAACAAATGGGGGGGAAGGTGGGTTGAAAATATATGAAAAGAACTCTCACTTATACATGAATGCTCAAGCACACAGACGCACACGAAAAGCACACACACAATCAAACGACGGTTAAACCTGGATGTAACAAACCTCTATTTAACGAATTCCTAGATTTAACGAAGTTTTTAAATTCCCCCATTGCCACTCCCATTGAAGCCCATGTCCTTGCAACCTCTATGTATTGAAGTCGGCATGCTGATCAGTCATTGTTTTTTGCACTTTGACTCAAAAATCGAGCGGAGAAGTTAACTAATTTAATGAATACTTGCACTACCGTAAGGAGCCAGCAGCAATGAAAATGTCTGAAGTCACCTAAACACGAAATTGATGAACGGAGGGGCCAACACCATCCCGTGGCTAACGTAGCAGTCACGTCTCGTTTTGCTTGTGTATCGTGACAGCAAGAGTAACTACGCTTCACTTTTTTTTTCTTTATTTTTTTCCGCCAGCACCGCAAACTACCGTGCGTTTCCATGTGTGAGTGCGGTTTCGGTTCCAAATTTAAGTTTTGAGGTGCTAGGCCGTCCTGTCGGCGTGCAGTCGCGGTGTCTCCACTTTATCTGTAGTATCGGTTTGTCGGCGATGATTGCTGCTGCTAGAAAACGAAAATTTGTGTCTTTTCAAGAAAAACGCACAATTTTAACCCCTTAAGGGCTTATGACGACCTGAGCTCGTCAAGAGCAGTTGCCACTATTTTGCTTATGACGAGCTGTGGTCGTCATGAGTTTTTCGCAATGCTACTAGAGGCTTTTGACGAGCCCGGGTCGTCAAATGGAGATTTACCCTTTTAAACATAGATGGCTGCACAAGTTCCAGCATTGGCGGTGGTATTAAATTATAGTTTGCACACTAGATGGCGGAATGTGTGCGCTTGTTTCCTGCGCGTTTTACAAACATGGCCTCATCCGTGCGGCGTTCTGATGCGGAGAATCTTCCTTCTTTAGACGATGAAAGCGAGAGTGATAAGGATGCCACCGTAGTGTTTTATTCTTCAAGTGAAGAAGGCAGTGATGACGTTTTTACGGACAGTGACTCTGAAGGAGAAGTCAGCAGCGATGATACAATGGCTAGCTCCCGTGAATGGTTTCGCATAGACCTCGACAACATCCCAGCCAGACCTCCACGATTTGATTTCAGGGGTTTCATGGGACTGAAGATCACAGTAAGCTCTCCCCCTCAACCACTTGAGCTCTTTGAAGCTTACTTTGATGATGAGCTGCTTGATGTTATCGTTGTGGAGACAAACCGGTACGCTTCTCAGCTTCTGAATTCTAGCAAGCTGGGACAACATTCTCGCTTCCGAAAATGGTATGCACTTACGCGAGAAGAATTTCCCGTTTCTCTGAGCCTCCTGTTGCTGCAAGGCATTGTGCAAAAACCAAACGAAAGGATGTACTGGTCTAGGAATCGGCTGGTTGAGACTCCGGTCTTTGGCGAGATAATGTCCAGAAACCGCTTCGAACTAATAATGAGAATGTTGCACTTTGTCGACAACACGACAATCGAAAATTGTGAAGGACACCCTCAACCTCATCTGAGAAAAATCTGGCCTGTTTATCAGGCACTTCTTGAAAAATACCGGACATTGTATGTACCAGAGCGGGACGTCAGTGTCGACGAGAGCTTGCTGCTCTTCAAAGGCCGGCTCAGCTGGAAGCAGTATATGCCCCTGAAGAGAGCGAGGTTTGGCATAAAGTCATTTTTGCTGTGCGAATCTTCAAGTGGGTATATATGGAACTCTGTAATTTATACAGGGAAAGAAATGAACATTGAGATCTCGTCAGAAGAAGCAGCAACCTTCGGAATGGCGACGAAAGTTGTTTTGAAGCTTGTGGAGCCCCTGCTAGACAAAGGCTACTGCGTCACAACTGACAACTTCTACACCTCACCAGAACTGGTTGACTTTCTTTTGAAGAGATCAACTGACATCTATGGCACGACGCGAGCCACTCGCAAAGACCTTCCGCCTGGTTTCGCCCAGGCAAAGCTCAAGAAAGGCGAGATGGTTGCCTTTCAAAGGGGCAAGTGCTTGGCTGTCCAGTGGATGGACAAAAAACTGGTGACTGTTCTATCTACAGTACATAGTGCTGAAATGGCGCGATTCATTGACAAAATGGGCAAGGAAACCCTGAAGCCAGAAGTTATACTTGATTATAAACATACAATGGGAGGAGTTGACAGAGCAGATCAGATGCTGGCGAGCTACTCAGTGCCACGGAAATGAAAAAAGATCTCCTACAAGATCTTCCAACACCTCTTGGATGAGGCGACCTACAATTCATTTGTTCTGTACCAGAAAGGAGGAGGCCGAGCATCTCATCTGGAGTATAGGCTAAGGCTTATTGACGAGATCATCACGAAGTACTCTCCCAACAGCGGCACCAAGAAGAAAGGATGGCCAGGGCGCCCCCTGAACGCAAAACGGTTTGGTGAGCGCCACTTTCCATCGCACATACCACCAACAGAGAAGAAGCAAGAACCGACACGCCGCTGCGTAGTCTGCTACATGAAGCGAGATGTAAATGGCAAGAACATCTGCAAGGAAACCAGGATCTGGTGCAGGTGGTGCGAGAAGGCTCTCTGCGCAGTGCCGTGCTTTGAATGCTACCACACGGATGGTAGCCTCAACTAGCTTCAAGTGAACTATCGAGAAATTGTTTGTTTTCTGCAAGGCAATTCATACCCGACCCGTGCTTTCTGGAGTTGCAGAAATTAATTTGTGAATACACCAGAAATGCCCCAAATATAGGGTATTATATGGGGTAAAGAATGACCAATTAAACATGATTATCGACTATAAACAATTTTTGCAAATATTTTTGTGTTTTGAACACGTTTCTGAAGCATATCACATCATTAAAAAATTTGGCCATATTGGTGCATAATATATTTGTTTAATGAGCCCTTAAAGGGACCCTGCAACACTTGCCATCGACTACTAGCAATGTAATTTGGGATAAAGTCTATTGTCCCAGAAATCTCCTCCCGCAAGAATTATGAAAATTCGTTCACAATTAACGAAACTACGCGCGATGAGAAATCGCGCATAATTGTTCCCTCTCAACTCGACCGCGCACAACGCGACGAAAGCTGCGCGCTCTCTCCTGGAGAGGGTGGCGGCTCGCAGCGTTCTTTTCGGCGGCCTTCGATATACCACATGCCGGGTAGTTTTCTCCTTTTCTCCGCAACGCGGAGGGGCCTATTTCCGGTCTGGTGCCACAAAAAAGCAGGCATGGGTGCCTGCTCGCAAGTGCGCGCTCGGGCTGGTAGAGCGTTTTTGAAGCAATAAACGTTTGTAGTCGAGTGGTCCCGTTGAAAGGGAAGTATTGAGCTCATCACCCAAACTCCGCGCGCACTCAAAACACAAAACAAACGGCAAAACTGTGCTTACAAGTTCAGGCATAGAAGAGGTTCGTACACAGCGATGACGACGACGGAAATGGGAGAATCTAGCCGCGAAGTTGACCAGTGACAGCCGATCGAGCAGCCATGGCCTATGTGACGTCCCTTAGGCCATGCCAGGGGTTGCATAATGAGGACAACTGAAGAGAGAGCGGTTGGTTTTTCCGCGTCTTTCACATCGGTACCGATGCGCGCTCACCGCTTCACGTGCACGTATAATATTTGGCTCAGGTATTCCTGGAAGTGTAATCTAAACGTCGCGCAGGTTTACTTGCACTGCTCAAGGAGTGTTGCAGGGTCCCTTTAAGGGGTTAAATGCTGTGTCCGCTGGCGAGAAAGAAGAATGTCGCCGCCTGGTATAGTATGTCCCAGCTAGCACCCTCTCAAAAATCTTGAGTGCGGTAAAGAGAATCAAGTTCGCAAAAAGGCACCCTTTCAGCATAAGTTTGGCTCTTGTAACGCATTAAGGTGCCAAAAAGTGTCAAAAGGCAAAAGTGATAGTTAAGTTATGTTTGCTAATATGGGCGTGAGTGACCTTGCTTTGCTTCTGAGCTCGTGCGAAAGCAGGAGGCACAACTCACACAGTTTTTCGCTGTGCAATAAATCTACGAAGGGTTGAGTTCACCTTCAGAGATGTTTAGCATTTTGGCTTCGTTTCTGCTTCCTTCCCGCGAGCTTAAACTTGAAACCTGCATGTAATGAAAAATTGTGAAATTTTGGAAACTTCGTTGCACCCAGCTTTAACTGTACAGTCATTTTTCCGAGCAAGCTGGTTCAGACATGGGTTCAGACTAGTTACCATAGGTTGCTTTTGTCCTTCCACTGATCTCATGTGGATCGATTGATCCCCGCTCTTTTCCGTCTTCAGGGGCCGCAAGCTGAACGGCAACCTGGAGAACGCCATCCAGGAGGCCATGATGGAACTGGACCGGCAGACGGACTCCATGCTCCACTGACCGCCGCCCTCCGCCGCCGTCATCACCTTTTCACGTGCACGCACCCAGGCGCAGCTTCATTCCTCCACCACCACCACCACCACCTCCCATCTGGCTGTACCCGTAGCCGTCTTGTTAATTGTTAACGCCAGCTGGCTCATTTTGCCCTATACTGCATTGGTCGTCCAGATCGCAGGGCACTCCGTAATGTCTCGAGGAAGAAGAGGGGTGCATGGCTTGTCTTAGTTGAGTGTCTAGTGCTCGGTGCGTAATATCGGAAGTGCGTACGCGTAAAGTGTGACGAGTAGTTGAATGCTCGCCGGTTACGTTACTGTGATAAATTGAGCCGCTGTACAGTCGCTATTTGTGCAGCCTCTGACTGACGTAATATAAATATATTATTACGCAAATGAAATATATCTACCGCCGATGCTGAAACAGCATACGGGAAACATTCGTTTGTCACTGTGTATATGTTTTGTTCCGGTATTGAGACCAGAAAGTTGCGAGGCTTGACGTTTTGAGTGCAGTCGCCAATTTCGGCTTGTTTTTGAAGGAGTGCTGTCTTTTGACATAATACCGGCCGACTACTGGAAACGTACTAGTGCACTCTCTCGCAACTAGGGGGCCGACCGTTCAACATTGAGAACGGCTACATATTTGTCCCGGTAAATTCAGGAGATTATCTTTTTTTTTTTTTTTTACAGCGTGCATGAAATGTTACAACTTCTGGAGACCTGTCTTTCTAATAATGTACTGAAAAAAGAATTTCCCCTTTTATGTTTAGTGTAAGCTGGAGCTTGATTTGTATTGTACACGGTGATGTCGGTTGTGGAACGGCCCAAATTTGTGGCAACGAAGGCGTATGATCTTGTCGCTTTGAGGTCTATCGCGTATCCCGGTTCTACCCATTCGGGGAACATAAAGCTCTTGTTGAATGATTTTGTAACAGCCCATATTCTGCTCTAGATAATGTGGGGAAAAGTACGTAATATATTTTGAGTGACATAGTAAGTATATTTAGTTATCATAACGCGAAGTACGCATAAACGTTGGGAAACTTTCCAAGCAGAAAGTGTGGGGTGCATTGGCAGCTGTGACTTCCTCGAGACATTATTGATGCGCTTGCGTGCGTCCCCAGCCCCATTTTATCCCTTTCTCTTGAGTGTGTAGCAAAACGGGCTGAGGCTGCTACACTTTGTACAGTAGAGAGAGTTGCGAATGAAAGTTGAAGAAAATAGGGAAAAGGGAAAAAAAAAAACTATAAGGAATGGAGATCTTTTTTATACAGATGCTATATATATATATATAAATATATAAATATTATAAATACAATATATATATATTATATATGACAGCGTTGCTGTTGACGTTTGCCGTTCGTCGTTTGTTTGATTGTTTTCTCTTTAATTTTTATTTTTCCCTCCTCTGTGAGATGACGCCTGCTTCCCGTTTTCAATTTTCACTCACTCCCCATTCTGTGCCTGTGTAGGAACAGCCTGTACTAAATGTTTATATCATTTTGGACATTTTTTTTTTTTGCGATCATTTTGTTTTGTGGGCTGGTGTTTGCTAGAGGTTGTCCAAGTGATGCTTGTTAATAATAATAATAATAATAATATTAGGCTTCGTTTGTTCCTGGTTTAGCGGTGTGCCTAGAAATGGGGCAAAGCGGATAAGTGGTTTATTGTCTCTCCCTGCCTTTCCCTCTCCTTTTTGTTTTTTGGTTGCTGAGGTGTGTTGAAGATGGTCGTTTAGGAGGGCAGCTGAATAGAGCTTTAGTCTGGCAAGTATGCAGGGTGTCTATTAACCGGTGCAGGTTAGGTTGTTATTAAAATCCCACTTTAAGGGCTGCTCGAAAAGATTTTATCCTTTTTTAAAAAACATGGAATTCTGTGGCCGAACATTTGTGCTTTGAGCTGACTGCATTGAGTTTATGTGCAGCATGCAGGTGGACACATGTCAGACCCGGGCTTAAATGCAGTTGGGTGACCTTATGAAATTAGTCTCGACCATGAAGCGTGGCATGTTTTTTTAACGCACAATGTTTTTGAGCGGATAAAAAATGCCTGCTTTGTGCTTGCATGACAGGCGAACGCTATTCTAAAAGCAGAGACTAAATTCCTTGTAGTCACGATCTTGTTGGTTGTGGGAGCACGATGTAGAATACATGTGATGTGGCAAGGAAAAGCACTGAAATGGGCAAGATTTTGTGTTTTTCTTTCCTGGGCTCTGGACTTGCCTCGGAATTTGGCTGTATTCCGTCTCATAAGGGTCTGGTAGTTTAGCACTTCCAAAAACATGTTTTGTTGACTGTACGGCAGTGCAACTTACCTGCATCCTTATACAGGATCCTTCAATGTAGTTGGAATAGTCCAGCTACATAGCATGTTTTTTTTTTTTTTTCCACGTGCCATTGAAAAAACACAGAAGTGCAACATTTTTATTTTATCGTTCCGCTGTAGCAGAAAATCGGCACTTGACACAGATTTCTTACAACACAGATTCCAGAGCAAGGATCATGATCTAACTGCTTGCATTAGTGAGGAATGGCTCGACGAGCCAGCAAAATCGTGTAGGCAGTCAAGTGCTTTGTATCGTGATGGCAGTGAACGTAGTCGTGTAGGCATAAATCTTTTGTCATTTGCTTCGTGGAAGAACAGAAATGCTGGCTTGCATTAGCAGTCGTATTTCTATGGGATATCATATGCGAGCGCATTGATTAAGTGGTTTATTGCAGAGCTACAGCTTTGCAGAGCTACAGCTTTGACGGGCCATGAGGACAAAATACAAGTTTGCTTCATCAAGAAGTTTTCATTGTTCCAGCAACAATGGTATCAATTTTATCACAAACTTCAGACAAATAATCTAGATACTAGGGAAAACACGTCAAGAAGCAGGGGGGGCCCACCAACCACTTTCTTGCCGGGTCTTTACGACGTCACAGGGTCTTGTGTGATTGGCAGCCACTTTGGAACCAAAGCCATCACCAAGAAACATGGCTGCATCACTTCGATGCGCATGTGCAGGTAAAACACTATGGCCATGTTTTTAATCCTCCCTCTATTGCGTCGTGGCTGACATTGTATGGCGTGAAACTTGAAAGCTTTTTATTATCGATTTAAATTTCTTTTGCTACGAAATGTCTTTTGTGGCTGGAATGGAGTGGAGTGGGTTATTAGAGGGCAGTTCTCTCAAATAAAACAAGCTTGTATTCTGTCTTCATGGCCACTTTAATGAATCACTTTTTTCTGACAGACTGTTTACGTGACTATGCCACTTGTACTACTGCGCTTTACACTGAAAGTAATGTTAGAAAATTTGTCATAAGCACTACGAAAACCCTGGTCTGCTAGGCCAGGTGAAATGGAGCGTTATTCCTGATAGCAGAGCATTTTTTAAGAATAAACCTTAACGAGGTATTGACTGCATTTCTTTATTGTTATTAGCTGTTTGGGGGACTTCCGTTGAACTTTCATGACTGGCTAAGAGTCAGATTGTTGTCAAGTAAGAGTACTTAAACAAAAAGAAGATGGATGCTTGTTTTTGATTTTTTTTTTCCTGTTGGTTGCTGTGCAAGCAATCTAATATTGGGGCGAAACTTGCTGGTGATTTTTTTATTATTTTTTTGAAAGCAGTGTTTTTTTTGTTTTTTTTTTTATTGCTGATATTCCGAGTGATAATTTATCCGTCGTTTTGTGTGGCATCTCTGTGTAGCGTTGAGAGCTGTTGTGAAGAAAATGCCCCAGGACCTTGGCTACGAATGTCGCTTCTTCGGTAGCTACTTGTTAGGAGCGGCGTTTTGCATGTGTGTGTAAATTCTGGAAGCTGGCCTTTAGGAAGGTGACATTAGTGAACTTGAATCTCAAGTGGTCGACGCTGTTCACATTGCGAACGGTGCATGAATAGTTAAAATGACTTGTCCATGTTTGTAACTTCTGCTATCGGCGTTTCCATGCTGACCAGAAATTTTTTTTTTTTTTTTTTTTTTTTTTTTTGTATGGACCAAGTGCTGGTGTAGTTGCTTGGAAGATGGAATTAACCTTACTCAAGTTCATGCTAGCATTGGCATGAAGCCCGGTGTAAACAGAGAACAGTGCTTCATTTTTTCTTGTTTGTTTTTTTCATGATTGTGCACAGCATGTGTTCATGCTATCAGAAGCAGTGTTGTACATTGAAATCGGAAAGCACGAAAAATTTATCAGAGCTGAAAGATAGTTATTTTTAGATTTTAGTCAGGCGCGCAGTGCTTTACAAGTCGCACATCACACACACACACATCGCTTTGTTTTCGTGTTAATATATGCGTGCTTCGGGTGATGCTTTTTTTGTGCAAAGTGCGAGTGGTTGTTGCAGATGCGGTGCAGGAGTCAGAAATGCAAGGAGTTGCGCTGTCGTGGTCTTTGTACTCAACAAGTTAGCAGCAGCATTGCCTGGAGTGCCATGAAATGCCGAGCGCGGACGATTCTCGACGCCGTCGTGTGTTTTATATGATCTCTGCCTTGTTATCCGAGTGGTGGGATGGCCTTCTTACACAGCCTTCTTCAATGACCCCAAAATCATGATCAAGATCGATTGGCATTTGTATAGCCTTTAAAAAAGGGGCCATGAAGACAAAATACAAGTTTGGTTCATTTAAAGAGGCTGCTGTCTTTAATTATATAGCTATTTTATCGTGTTCATCAAACGCATACACGAGATGTTAAAGAAGATAGATGAAGCAGTGGCGATGCCCCAGCCACTTCACGACGATTTCCCTATGATGTCCTGGAATCTTTTTTTGTGCGATTGGTAGCCGTTGGCCTAAGCTACTGCCAAGAAACGTGAGTGGGCGATTGTAGCGGAGCCTCTAGTTTCGTTTAATTGTATGACTTGAATGCTAACGTCCAGTTAACACACTCATAACTACGTTTTTAGTGCAGGCCCTTATTATGTCACTGAAGTATGAAATTTGAAAGTTTCCAAAGTCTATTTCTTGCATTTCGTGGTTTAAAAAGCATATTTCGTAGTTGTAATGTAGCTAAGTGGGTTACCAGAGGCTAGCTCTTTGAAATTGAACAAAGGCGTATTTTGTCTTCGTGGCCCTTTTAAAACAACATCTCAAAGGAGAATTGAAACGATGAGTTGTTTGTCCAATTTTTTTAGCTACTTTGGAGGAGAGACAGTGTAGCTGGAACCCAGTTGTTGAGCCCTTTTTGGTGTACAGTTTCGCATGCAAAACGCGTAGGCCACAACAGCCACAAAAATTACCGAAAGGGGTTCCTTTGGCTCTGCACGAGCCTGCGGTTTGTGGGCAACCCGTTTGATGCCTGCAAACAAGTGTTGCTTTTTGTTTTTCTTTCTCTTGGGCAGGAACGTTGGAAGTGAGATGGTATTTTGTTTTAAACAGTACAACAATAAAAACGCATGGAAAGCTTCGTCTGGCCCTGTCTCATTCCTCTTCAAAGGTGGACGGAGAATTTCAGTGTGCTCTAGCTTGGGTATTGTGGTGGCTAGGGCTAGTGGTACATACCGCCATTACTATCACACCTAGTTGAAAGTCGTAATACTGTGCAGCAGAAGATTTACTTTGCACACAGTCTATCCCGAGATGGCAGTTGCAGGAGTGCACTTGTTGTAGCCACTGAACGGGTTCACAGGCATTTCATTTGGGGGGGGGGGGGGGGGGGGGGGGGGGGGTTTCTTAGTTTCAAATTTGCACCTGAAATGTGTGGAGTGCTTCATGCAACTGGTATCAGGAATTAAAATTTAAAATGCGGAATTTTAAAGCAGTATAGTTCATACTAACAATGCACATTGGCATTAGCCACCTGAGAATAATTTTACAGTTTTAACCTTTGCAACAATTCAATCTTGTACAGTTTTCAAATTACAATTAAGAAGTGAGCCTAGAAATTAGGTATTCGTTCCATAAAGTGAACCCTTATTTCGTGTGAACTTTCTGCTGTTTCTCCCATCATTGTTGATGTTCTTATAATTGTTAGTCTTATTTGTATAATTATTCTCTACCTTTTTTTAGCCCACTTCAATATTGCACAATTATGTGTGTTATTCTGGCAGCCGTGCCAATGACCTTGTTCTTTGTTCTGTGCTAACTTTATTGTCGGGCTTCATACACCCTTGATGCGAATATTTAAGGCTAGGGCATTGCACTCAAGCATAAAGTTGAAAGTCATTTTATTTAGGTGAATGCTGTTTGTAGTGTTCGAGCGGGGGGGGGGGGGGGGGGGGAGCTTTGCTTGGTTATGCGTAGTAGCAGACGACGCACTTTTAATGCTCCCACCTGTAGTGCCACACACTGTCAACCCTTCGTGTTGCCTACCAATGTGTTTTTTGCTGGTGTGGTATTCTATATCCCTATGACCTTGACTGGGAGGCTTCACATGTCCAACAGGAACGTTGCCAAACAGTGCTCTTTTTGAAGCAGGTAAATGTTCAAAGCGTGGGCATATACGCTCATGTAAAATATGCCAAATACCAAGGTTCCCGTGGTAATTTTTTGGACATGGGGGAGACTTTAGGGTACTTCAACAAAAATTGAAAAATGTATGTTCTGAGCACATGTGAGGTCTAGTGCGAGAACGTACTGGACTTTGCGACATTTGACAGGTTTGCCCCACCAGCTGGTAGTGAATTTGATGGGTTTTCTCTAGAGTGTTGAGATGTGTTACTGGTTTAATTAAATTTTTGCAGGAACTGCTGCACTTGACATAATTAACTTCTAATACTAACCTTCCTAATTTTAACCCAATATATATATATAAAGGTGCTATCAAAATATTTGATTGCTACAACTGAAAAGAAAGCTTCCCTAACATCATCATCAACAGCCCGCTAGGTCCAATGAAGCACGAAGGCCACTCCCATCGACCTCAAACCACTCCTGTCTACTTTGCCTCGGAAATTCCTTACTTCCTCCCTCCATCGAGTAATTGGCCTTCCTCTTATTCCAGTCCTGTCTCTCGGTGCCCGCTATGTCACCCTGGTAGTCCACCAATTGCCATTTCACCTAACTACATGGCCATCCCAAGTCCATTTATTTTTCTTCATTTGAACTATATATTCCACTGTAGTTAGTTCAACGATCCAGGAAACTTTTTTCTTGTCTCTAAGTGTCCGATGTGTACGAGAACTTGCCGGGCTCGAATACAGCTCGAAGAGCACTGGAAGTAAAGATCTTTTGATTGAGTTTCTGAGTTGTCTGGCATACATTAGGCTCGGAATCATGTGGCTACCTAAGTGAGCAGGCTTTAAACGCGTTTCTGATGTTGTGGAATGAATAAATGACAAACTGTTCGACTTCACCAACCACCAAATATTGTGTGAAAGCATTCAGATTTGGTTTTGAGCATATTCAAACTTTCCTCTCGTGCAACGTGCACCATGCAGTGGCAGCATGTGTAACGGTGCGTGCTGTGCAGACATCGCGTCCAAGGTATTGATTACACATATAGTTCCTTGTTAAGAATTTTATGTTGCTTACAGAGGATATCCTACTTGCATGGCATAGTCAGAAAATGCGGAATCGCATAATGGAGAAAAGACTGTCACAACATGTTTTTCGGGCCCCCGCTCACACGACCAGTTTTATGCTTAGCCCACCCCACAGATGCTCAAGACCAAAAATATAGGCGCCTTTTTACGACCAGACATGGCGTTTTTTGGACAGGAACAACACAGTCACAGCCGTTTTTTGGAGCGAAGACAGGCGCGTTTCTGTGGAGTGATTGCGAAATCGACACGTCGTTCCCTCCGCGCTGTCGTCTGCTAGTTTCTCCGCGCGTATGCATACGTCACCAGTTGTCTCTCATCTGCCTGCTCAAAGCGTTTCTGAGCGTATTTTATCATAGAGTTAATTATTTTATTCGTGGAACAGCCCCCTTCTAGCCACCATAGCTCCGCGTTGGCTCACTCACCAGCCCCGGTACTGCTTAATCGTATGCCTTTTGCACCAGAGAACTGTTCAACCGTATTTCTTTTTCACCAGGGAGCAGCCCAATAATAATGGCCCTATAATAATGGACTAAACGACTAAGGACAGTCTATGGACTGACATGACCATAGACTATGGAATGAACTGAGGAAAGTGTAGTCTATAGACTACACTTTCCTTTCTTTTCTTCCCCCTGTGTTATTGTTTTGTGTTTTAACAGCGGAACTGGTATTGGTTGCGCCATTGATGAGAAGAGAAAAAATATCAAGAAAATGCTGGGCGCACGCGTGAGCGTGCGTCTCGTGAGAGTGCCCGGTCGCACGTACCCACGGGGCCCTTTAAAGGCCAACTGCACTCAAATTTTCGACAACGTAAAAATAATGTCACCTAACTTCATATAAAAAGGGTGCGAAATGCAAAATACTGCGCTTCAAACATCAACGCGCGCGACGCAAACGGCTCGCGACATTCGCGTTTTCGGAACCGAAACTGAATAGAAAAGGCGGCCATAGCGGCGGCCGGACGTGACGTACGTGAGGGAACGGAAGCGACCGCGCCAGAGCCGGCGGCCGCTCAGAGCCGCCTTCAAATGGGGTGGTAGCGCCGCGTTTCGCTTTTTTATTTCCACAGAAGAACTTCTACTAACGTTTGCCCATGATAATAGAGTTGGGCGCAATTCCGGCATCCAGTTGCTATCAATCGAGATGAAGTAGACCGCCCGACAGTAATTTTTTCCATCATAATAACTGCCGGAATAGCAATTTTTGGCATTGCAACTAGAAAACAGACCCTGATTTACAAAGCTATTTGCTCGTATACGATATCGAAAAGCAGCTTTTATTATAGCCGACCCCTCGGCTATCACGTCGCCCTCTCTGAAGGGAACAAATCGCACGCGGGCGGAGATAAATCAGAATTTCTACTATACATTACCTGCAAACAGCTTCGTGAATATCGGCCCAGTATTTTTTCCCCTGTGTGCACATCGAGAATCGAATTATAAAAGGGATCTGAAACTATAAGCCCTCTACCAGAACTAAATGACGCACTAAAACACGAAAACACTTCCTATCTGCCGCTGTTTTCTAATTTAACCAGAGACAGGTACTGTTGAAAACGTTGTACTTTCAAATAAACTAAATCTAACGCTCAAAGTAAATACTTCACTTGGGAATCGAACAAAAATATAATCTATTGTTTAGGAGAGGAGGAGTTTAGTTTTCGCACTTCCCAAATACGACGGCCAATATTTGTGCGCGTGTATTTGTTACTACGAGAAAGGCTGATTTTGGTTCACTTAGCTAAGGAGGCAAAAGTCGCACAAATGTTTATAGCCGCGTGTACAAGAACTCTATTTGGGTCGTAAAACTTTTGGAAATGTCTAAAGGATAGAGGTGGCTTTGGGCCAGCCCAAATGAGGCCAGTATTGGACGCGGAAGTGCAAGTGGTCAATAATTTATAATATATCTTTTTTTTTCTGTGGTAAATGCAATAGGAATGACAAGTGTAAGGCAAGTGCTCCTTTCGCGCTATTTTTTTCTTTGAGTAAAAATATTATTTTCAAGTAAAAAGAGTTTTGCTAACTCCAACACATTCGCAAGCGCCTGAAAGGGACACTGAAGTGAATTTGTCAAGCTCCCGTTTTTGCTTGCACTGCGTAGACTGGCTCAAATTAGCACACTTTTCATCGTTTATCCGGTTGACAAATCGGTAATTATTTTACAAAGCGCGAAAGAAGAAAAACTACCATGCGCGGTTTGCGGCGGCCGCACCAACTAAGGCTGTGACGTTGAGAGGAGGGGCGCCGTGATTGGACGATGCCCAAGGTTAGCAATCACACAAGTTTCGGTTTCGGTTCTGTAAAACATAACCAATGGCTTTGTTGGATGGGCATTCTCAATATCTCAGTAGTCATCGTACCGCGCTTCTGCCATGTTGTCGGCTGTAAAATGCACAAGATAAGCCTCCCAGGACGGCTTGTAGTCGTAGCATTCACTAGCCGAGACCTACGCAGTGCATGAACGCCCTCCGCGTACCCGCAGACGCCCAAATGTCATGCGCTTTTCCCCCATATTTAGAGCTTGCCTCCCTCATGCCTGTATCGTAAAAAGCGTGTTCGCACCAGGCCAAGGGTCTGTTCATTCTGGCCTGTGCCCACTGCCTGCAAGCAGTCGGTGCTTATGGCAACAGCACGCCAACGAGAACTCGCTAGCGCGCCAGTGCCAGCCTGCGCGCGTTTTGTGAACTAGTTCGTGTAGCCATAAACGTTGCGGCCCCAAAAAAGGTGAACTCAATATAGAAAACATCGGCGGAAAACAAAAAAGTTAACTTACAAAAAAAAAGCACGTACCCGCGGGGATTCGAACTCGTGACTCGCAAAACATTTGCCGTGTATTCCTAGCGCCCCAGACTGCTAGGCCACAGATTTTTTTTTTTTTTTTTCTGAAACAATAACTTTATTTACACATAAATATACACGTCATGCCGAGTGTTACACATGGTTCCGGAGCAGCTCTGACAGTGGATGTGTCGGTTACATGTTTGGGGGTAAGATGACAACGAACGTGAAACCAAGAGAAGAAAAAAAAGGGCAAAGAGACACGAAAACAAAAATACAAGGACAATGAGAACAGCAACACATGCTCTACAAAAACAAAGGCTGAAGGAATTGCGTGCGTCCTATTGGCCGGCGCTATCTCTCCTGTTTCTCAAAAAAGGACTTGGTCAACGTGGATACGCTGGCCCGTTAAACGCTCCAGCCCCCCCCCCCCCCCCCCTTTTTTTTTAATGGCTTAGGCGTTTCCCTGCCTGCGCCTTTCCTCATTTGTTTTGTAGCGCTTCAGCGTATGGCTGCCTCGGGCGAGCTTCCTTCGCAGTTCCAGGTCGCAGTCAGATGTGCCCAATGCGCTGACCGTCCATTGGACCTCCCGCAGAAAGTGTCGCCATGCGGGTTGTGGGTGGAGGGCGCACTCCACTGCTTCTACCCTCGCTTTCCAGAGGGCGTGTAGTCCGATGGCTAGGACACAATCACGGAAAGCGGGGTGCTCTGTGTCCGCGCACAGGAACTTGAGGCCCGGCCAAGTGATGTTCCACGACGTTCTGAAGCACGATTGTATTTCGTGCCAGAAATACATCGCCGTGTTGCAGTCAAGGAATGCATGTTCTGCGGTTTCCGGTTTGCCACACAGGAGGCATCCGGCGCCCCAGGGGAGGAAGAAGCCCCGCTCCTGCTGACGCGCCATGACTGGCAACACTGCCGCGTGGAAACGGAAGAAAAAATCTTTTGTGCCGACTGGGATGGGGGATTGCCTGACCCGCTTGAGCACATCGCCTCCACCCTGAGGGACCGGTGGCTGACGGTACAGGGGTGGTGGCTGTGTCTGAGCAACTAGGTCCCAGTATAACTTTCGCGGCTTCACAGCGAGGAGGTATTCCCAAGAAAAACACGTCTGAAGTGAAGCCACCGCGCTGGCTATCTCCCTGTAGAACCCGGTGATGCGAGAGCCGTGATCGACAGGCGCTGATGTGGCAAGCCACGGCCGCAAGTGAAAGGAGCCTAGGCATTGGATGGCCGCCTGAAGAAACGGGTCGACCTGGTCGCGGAAGAAAAGGAAGCGCTGGACTACGAGCTTGAGTTCTGCGTTTATCAGTCCAATGCCACCCCCCTCCACGCTCCAGAAGAGATTGGTGCGGCGCATGGGCTTATTGCGACCGCCAAACGAACACTGCCCACGACCGGTGTAGCCTCTGTATCGAGCCGGCATCGATGGTGGTAATGCGCGCTGCGTACAGAATTGCGGGGTAGTCTACCATGTTGCACAAGAGGGCCCTTGCGTAAATGGATATGTTACGGTTCCTCCAGGGGTGAAGCTTCCATTCGGCCGCGTCAACTTTTGATTTCCATCGAGGCGCCACCGCCTGGCCCACTCCGATCTTTACCCCTAGATATGTCTCAACGCGGTCCGACCACCGCATGTTGAAGCACTTGCGCGGCTTTCTTTTCCAGCACCCCAACCAGGCTCCCTCGGATTTTTCAAGGTTGAGCTCTGCACCGGAGAAACCGCAGAACTGATGTGCCAGTCGGAGTACTTCTCCGGCTTGAGCAGCTGTTGTGCAGATAAGGGCAACGTCGTCGGCATATGCCAACACTCGGAGTTCCCGTCCGCCCATAACGAGTCCTTCGATTTTGGTGGACGCAGCAACCATGCGACACAGCGGCTCCAGGTAAAGAGCAAAAAGTAGTGGAGACATTGGACAGCCCTGGCGGACAGAGATTTGTACCATGATGGGGGTTCCTACTTGCCCATTAACGATTATGCTCGTCGAGATTTGAGTGTAGCATATCTGGATCCACTCCATCATGGTGTCTCCTACTCCGCAGTGTCTGAGGAGTGTGAACAGGAAAGGCCGTTGTACCCTGTCGAATGCCTTCCTAAGGTCGAGCTGTAGCACAGCCAGTGGTGCTAACCCTAGCTCTCCCGCCTCACAAGCGGTCCTCATCCAGTGAAGGTTGGAATTTATTGTTCGCCCTTTAAAGCCGCAAGTCTGGTGTGGGCCCACCACCGTACTAAGGGCCGTTTCGAGTCGATGAGCCAGTATCCGAGCCAGAATTTTGTAGTCTGACGACAAAAGGGAAATCGGGCGGAAATCGGATGTGCTTGGAATTGGACCGGATTGTGGTGTTTTCGGCAGGAGGACCAGGTGGCTATTTCGCATGGAAGGTGGAAGTAGCTTTTTGTGCATTGTGTCCTCGAAAACTGAGGCGAGTACCGGACTTAATACTTTTTGAAAAGTCATGTAAAATTCTGAGACAATCCCGTCTGGACCTGGGGACTTGTTTCTGGGTAGCTGTTTAATTACGGATTCTACCTCCGCTGCAGTTATTGGAGAGTTAATTAATTTTCTCAAATCCTCCGATACCTTTGGGAGCTCGCTAAGGACTTCCTCGGGGACGGGGTCCAATCCGGTCTGCAAATTAAACAGGCTGGAGTAAAAGTCCTCAAAGGCGCTTGCCACTTCACGCGGTCCCCGCGCGAGCTGCCCTTGGTGTTGAACCTCGGTGATGTTTTTCCGGGTAGCGTTCTCTCTCTCGAGCGTGCGGAAGATTTTCGAGGGCTGTGCCTCCTGCTCAACTCTCTTCTCCCTGCTGCGGACCAAGGCACCCCAGTAGCGATGTTCCAGTTCACTGAAAAGCTCTTTTTTAGTTACGCGGATGTCCTCGCGAAATTCCCCAGGCCTCTCTTCATCCGCCTCGATGAGGTCTCGGAGCGTTGACATGAGGCGGTTTTGGGTAGCTCTTCCGCGCGCGGCCTCTCGTCTGCCTATGGTGGTTGCAACTTCTTTGATTTTAGTTTTGAAAGATTCCCACTCGCTAGCCCCTATCGTGCGGGATCCCAAGCATTTTATTTCTTCCCGCACGCGTTCTACGAATTCTGGGTTTTGCATTATCGATGCGTTCATTATCCAACGGGGATTTAGTTTGCCATGCTTTTGGTTTACATCGTACCTAATTTCACATGTCACTAAGCCGTGGTCAGACAGTGGGACGGGTGTCACGGCGTAGTCTTGTATTCGTGAAAGTAAGTCTCCTGAGACATAAAACCGGTCCAGCCGGGCCTGAGACGCACCACTCCATCTGGTGTATCGTGGGGTGGCCCACCTCCGTCCCGAGGCCGCGTCGGTCAGGTCACAGTCGCGAACTACTGACTTTAAAATTCGCGACGAGGCATCGGTGCTGCTGCACCCACCCGCTCTGTCACTTTTTTCCGTCACACAATTAAAGTCACCTCCGAATATCACGTTGCATGGGACATTCAAAAGAGGGCGGGTGGCGGTGAAGAGCTCACTTCGTGATGGTGGGTCATTGGGAGCGTAAATGCACAGGAAACGGGTGAGTTCCCCTCCCACAAATGCGTCCACTAGGCTGAAACGGCCATCTTTGCCCAATTCGCAGTCGACGATTTTGACCGAATCATTTTTCCTAACGAGAATGGCTGCGCCGCCTGCTCGGGTCTCGGTCAGAGTGTGAAAGCACCAGAACTGATTACCGAACAAGCGTACAAAATTTTTTGCATCGTCTGGGTTTCCGATTTTTGTTTCCTGAAGAAAGGCTACATCAATTTTTTCCTGATTCAGAAGTTCTAATAGCCAAAGTCTCCGTTTTGCGGAGACAAGGCTGACTACGTTAAGCGTGGCTAGTTTTAAAAAGGTTTGGGGGAGGCTCATTGTGGGAAAGGCGCTCACCTCGACTGCTTTTATCTCGGTCCCTCGGGGTTCCTTGACCCGCTTTCTCCCTGGCCGGTGTTGTTTCCGGCCCTGCCGCGTGCCTTTCGGCGCGTCACAATTTTGCTTTCAGGTTCTTTGCTGTCTTCCTGGGAGTCCACGGCGCCGGGACCCTCCGGTGAAGGGGGCGTTGGTTGGATTGTGTCCGCGCACGCCAAAGGGTCCTCCGGCGGTGGCTGCTCCTCCTTTCCCTCTCGCTCCTCTCCCGTAGCCTCCTTGACCTCCTCGGGGTTGCTGCATTCCTCTGCTGCGGGGGCTTCGGAAGCCGGCGGGGGAGATGTAGAGGGGGGCGGGCTGGGCTCGTCGGTTGGCGTTGCATTGGATTCTGCTGCTTCTTGATCTGCGCTGCTCATCATGGCCGCCATGTCGTCCGCGTCCATGTATTCCTCCAACTGAGGCCGTGCGGACGCTCACTGCTTGACTCTGGCGGCGTACGAGACCGTACAGTTTGCGTGGTCGTGGCCGAAGGAGCGACACGAACGGCACCACGGCGTCCTGCAGCTCCTACGATAGTGTCCGGTGTGGTAGCATCGCAGGCACAGTGCTGGCCTACCAGCTACCTCTATCAGTATGGGGCACCCCTGCACGGTCGCCTGGTGCGGTACGTCCTCCAGCGACGTGGGGCTGGACGGGATGATGTGATACACCCTGCTCGTGCCGGTCATGTGCGCGAGCCCGGGTTTTCTCCAGCCATCACGCTCAACTCGTTGCACACGGCCGAAGCGCTCCGGCTGCCGCACGATCAGTTCGTCAGGCACCGTTGGTGGAAGCCAATGCACCTTAACGGCGACTTCGCGTTGGTTCGGGTTGATGACCAGGCATCGCCTTCCCTTCACCACAATCTCGGTCCGTGCTGCCAAGGCTTCCATCTCGTTTTCTGCTCTGAAGGTGACCATCCATACGTGGTTGAACTGAAAGGGGCCGAGACACTCGATCGCCCTCAAGTCTGTGATGTTCTCGAGGGCAGATGCGAAGTCTTCGACCCCGTAGGGCCGCGCCGACGGATCTCCGTGTAGGAACAACGCGTTCTCGCTGAGCTTTCCGGTGGGGAGCGTGGGCAGAAGGGTGCGGTAGGCGGACGGGCCGGCGGACGGTGACGGGGGGTCACGGGGGAACCGGTCCGGCGCGGCTGCGCCGGTCGCCTGTGGGGAGCTCTCGCTGGACATGACCTTCCCCGACGAGGGCTGGGGAGAGACTCGGCTGCTAGGCCACAGAGCAGGACGAGAATGCCTTGCTAATATAGGGTATATATTGTACAACCGGTTTACACTTTTATTTAGTTTTGGCGTTTCAAGCCGCTTAGGTGACTATTTGTTGTTCCGCGATCGTGCAGTAAGCGTCGCCCGAGTTTCCACAGTAGCTCACGTCTAGCAATTGCATTTCGTAGACGGAAAAGCGTTCGCAGATGCGTAGTCGTGCTGCTGACCGCTGTGCTTGTTCGCCCAGCGCAAAAAAGTGCTTCCCGCGCCCTAGTTTTACGCTGTACGGTAAAAATATCAGTGGATTTTATTTGCTTAGTACCTGTATTGACTTCGCTGACTCTTCTCCCGCCTTCAAGAGGCCTTATATTTTCCTACTGGCGTACCAGTCAGCGAAGCGTCGCATGTGCAGCGCTTGTGTGAAGCGACCTTGACTTGGAGCTAGATACAGTGTACAAACAAACCAAGTAAAGAAAGGCACATTCTTCCATTCACAAACGTGTCCTGGCTTCGTTTCAACTAAGCGAATGAATTGCGACCAAGCAATTTTTTTTTTAACCTCCTTGATTGCGACGACCCGCCGGCGGCCGGCGGACGAAACGCTGGGCCGACTGACTCTGTCGGCCGGGGAGCCATGCAGTAGCGCAGCCGTGGCGCAGCCAATTGCCAGCTCATCCCCTCCTGATGTCACACGAAAACGCCACAGAAAATGGGCGAGCGTAAAGAGAGGAGGACAGCGTTTTCGAATTAGTTTTTCTACTAAATAAAATCGCGTAAACACGCCTAGAGTGGTCGAAACATGGCCTGGGGACTCCGGGCTACAATTTGCGCTAGTAATCCCGCAATGTTTACATATCACTTCAGTGTCCCTTGAATAGGTTTAGGCATCTAATCATTTTTTTTTTTTTGCATTGAGAAAAATGGGGGATATTACTGCCTATGCGGTTAGTTTAAACATTTGATGGCGACGCCGGTACAGCGCGCTGGTGTAGCAGAGAAACCCCGGGCGAACGCATCCCTGCGCCCGGCGGAGCGCCCTGCAAGTCGCCGGAGAAGCGCGTGCTTCACGGGACAGGTTCCCCAACCTCCGTCACAGGCCGCTCGGAACTTGTTACGGCGACTCTCCGCCAGGTGCAAACGTCGTCTGCTCGGAGGTACTTTGAACGGCGGTACCTAGCGCTCTCTATGATTACGAAGCTAAGAATTTCGCCATGGTGATTTTAAGAGCATAGACTACTTATTTGTACAAAAAAAAAATTGAGTGCAGTTGGCCTTTAAGCATTTCCCAGTCGAAAATGTCAACAGGAATACGACAGAAACCCAACAAGAATTCCTGTCGTACGACACAATTTCTGTAGTTACGACAGAATTCCTGTCGTTACGACAAAGTTTTCTGTTGTTACGACACACATTTCTGTCGTAACGACAGAGTCAATCTTCTCAACGACAAACATTCCTGTAGTCCCAACAGAACTACCTGTCGTCACGACAGCCATCATGCTGTCGTGACATAGCCAGCTGTCGTGACGTCTGTCGTTACTACAAGACTACGACAAAAATGCTGTAGTAGCAAAGCTGGCTGTCGTGACGACAGAATCTTGTAGTAACTACAGAGGCATAAATGCTGTCGTGACGTCTGTAGTTGCAACAGGACCACGACAAAAATGCTGTAGTAGCAAAGCCGGCTGTCGTGACGGCAGATTCTTGTCGTCACTACAGATGCGGCTGCCGTGGCAAAATATGTCGCGATACATGAATCTGTCTACACAACAGCCAACAGTCGAACAAGATAATTCTGTCGTGAGGACAGCTTTGCAACTGCAGTTGCAAAGCTGTTATGTGGTTATTTCTTGCGATGAAAGAGAATATTTTTACCACTTTCCTGCTCACAGAATCAACGACGAAATGAAACTTCCAATTTTAAAACCGGGGACGCGGGAGCAGAATTGAGTTTACTATTTTGCTCGCTGTAACACGACGACTAACAAAATAAAACACACAATATCGCCCTAAACCCGACACCGCAACTCACAGCCAATAAAAAAATAAAAAGGTGCGAACGCCCAAGAAGTTTCTTTCCATAAAAACCAAATTGTACGTGAGAAAAAAAGCTGAAACCAAACTCCACACCTACCCACATCGTGGCAACAGGCGAACAGGTGAAGCACCAATGACAAAACTAAAATAGAATCTATAAAGCAGCCACAATAAAGTCCTAACCACATGGACGCGAAATCACGCGTCGCGCGATCGTCGGCGTCGTTCGGCGTCAACGCGCGGGCCCTCAGGAGAGGGCGAGCAACCGCATGAGACCGGCGAAGTCGCGCGCCAGTAGCTGCGTCAGCGGGCGTTGCTGGACGTCAATTGCCATCCTGTTGAAGTCGTTTATGAGCAGTTATTATCGATTATTGAACTGCAATTATCAAGACTTTAGCTTTAGCAAAAAAGAAAAACATATTTATTCATTGCTATATAAGTATGTTGGCAATGTATCTCGAGTCATCATGGTCAAATCTGAACAAAATAAGATAGGATGATAAACGAAGACGCACCTCGCAAAACTGCTTTAGTTGCTTCTTGATTTAACCTGCATGTTATGTACCTAATGCAGGTGCATGAATTCAAAGTGTAAGCAAAACAAATTTCAGCGCTGCCTTGGTACTGAGGTTACCGTCGAACGTCATTTGTAGGTTAAAAGGCAAGGTACTCTGGCACCCTGACTGTACCCTGCAAAAAAAAAAACTGATCAAACCCTGGCCGGAAAAAAAAAAAAAAGGCATTTTGAGGATTCGAACCACGGACTTCAAAACGAAAGTCCGACACCCAACCCCTCGACCACACAAGGAGACAGGGAGGCACAGAGAATTCGGTGTACCAAACGAGGCTGCCCACAAATAGTGTCGGATGTGTTTTGTTTTGGTCGTGTTTGAGAGACTTGAGCAGTGGTAACGCTTGTTTCTTGCGCACCGATCTTGGAGCCGAGGACGATAATGCTAGTGCTACGAGCGATGTAACCACAGGTCCCTCATTTGAGTCAAGAAAAGCTATCGCACATCCCCGGTCAACGCAAGCCACGGGAGCTACGAATGGAAGGGAATGCGCCGCTAGAATTCTGGCGTTGATAACGCTTGCTCGTCACGCACCGATCTTGCAGACAAGCCACATTATGCTTATACTGGATGCGATGTAGCCAGAGCTCCCTTATTTAAATCGCAGATCCCCGATCTCCCCGTTGAAAGCCGAACAAGCCACAAATGGATAAGCGTTTGCGAACAGAAATAGCTGGCAATTTGTCTCAAGGCAACCGATTACCGCAAGTTAAAAATAAATCGATTGTTTTCTGCTGAAAGGAATGCCCCCAAACCACGCGAAGACGGACGCTGTCGCCCGCTTTCCGATGCTCTCTCGCGCTGCGTCGACGCCGATATCTGGCGAGCGTAGACATCGGCGTCGCTCGGGCGTCAGCTCGCGTAGCCGTGCATTTCTGGCGACGACGTCGACGCGAGAAAACGCCGAAAGTGCTCTGCATGTGGTTGGGCCTTAAAGCAGCCCCGACCACTGCAAAAAGAAAAGAGAATCAGCGCACATACTATGTAGCCGAGCACAGTGCAGAAACACGGTGCAGAAAATGATGTGTGTGCTATGGTGTGACTGTGAGACTGTGATAACACATGAAAGAACCGTGCTGAAGTTGGAAGCTGCTATCACTGGTTAATACAGTGCTAATTTTTATCAAGAGGTTTGTAACCCGCTAATAAATTATGTTCATTATTACAACCAAAATGATTGAGTTTTCATGTATCGCTTCATCGGCTTCATCTTCTGGCATCAACCAACGCCGCCTATATAGGCCGACTGAAGCCGTAGCCAGCCGTAGCCGCAGCCCTCACACATGGCAACGCACATTACGCCGCGTTTCTTTTCTTGCGCTGGTCGATCGTTGTCGTATGCACGTAGTGTGACCGTGTAACAAAGCGTAACCGTGTAACGTTTTCGTTCAGTATGTTTTGGAAGGTAGAAGAGAAGTCGTTGGGCCTACGGACGAGCGTAGTTTTTTTGTGGCGGACGTCGACGACTACGAGCGTGGCGTGGGAAGTGTTTTGGCTCGGCGACAGCGAGACGCGGGAAGATTATTCGACGGCACCATCGTTCACATGACCGGTAAGTGTTCTTACCATTAAATTGTGCATAACAGTGTCTGAGCGCTTTTTAGCAGTTTTACATCTGCCACTACCGCAGAAAGTAAGGAATGAATATCGGCATGCCGGCTGTGCCGTCGGAAGGCGCGGAGATCCGCTTCACAGTATATGGCGCCGACGCCGAAGAAAATGGCTCGTATTACCACCTTGCACATTTTCCACGTAACACGCTCTATTCAGGACTGTGCTGGCTACCAGTTAGTCGGGTTAGGAATTCATCTGCATTGTTCGTGTCGGCGTCGAGTAGTCGCCAAGCCACATTCTCACGTACAGTCGGCAAAAGGCTTTAACGCGCGAGCGGTGTGCTCCGGAGTGCGCGGGAGACACGTAGTGATAACGTCTGGTTTAAGATAGGTAGAATGTGTGCATGCGAGGCCCGTATCAGCGCGATGGCTGTGTCCCTCCTCGCTGCACCCGTCGCCTTGGCTTCCACACCTTCTTTTACCGTAATAAGCGCTGTGTGCCTGCGCTGCCGGGCCGGAAAACAAAACTGGAGATTACCCGCTTTAACGCTCGTTGTGCGAGTTTTTCTTCTGCGTTAGCCTTGGCGCACAGCTGTTCATTGCGTTATCGTTCCGCCAATAGCTGCATGAGTCCCTTGAGCGCCACTGTCCGGTTTCAGGGCTCGGCTTTGCATGTCACTGCTGACGGGCTCACGGCACAATACTCAGTGCACTGTGCAAGCGATCACGGCCCGATATCTAGTTACTAGTTATCGTGTGTAGTAGGTGTTTTTTACTAAGTTGTATTGCGCATATTTGCATTCCTTCCCACCTGCAATGTTCCCATGTATGTGTCACTTCAAGTGACTTTTTTTGCACATTCTCTTCTTTTTCTCTTTATTTGCTGTTCCATTCTTTCAAAGTTTGATGTTCCCTTACAGTTCTGTCGCGACACTCACCCTTTGTTACCCCCCTTACACAATGCCCTGCAACAAGGGCCTGTAAGGTATTTTTAAATAATAATAATAATAATACTATAAAACACCGGCAGCGATGCGTTTTCTGCTATTGTCATTCGTTGTCTCGCATACAGGAAAACACTCCTGTCTAAATTGTGTAGGGCGCCGCAAAAAAAGCGTTGCGCGTAGTTAAACGCAGCCAACGCTCTACTACCAATCGCTCATTTCCGCTATTGTTTCCCGGCCCGGCAGTGCAGGCAGCGCTTCTCACGACGAAAGAAGGTACGGAATTGAAGGCGACGGGCACAGCGACAAGGGAAAGAACCGTCGCGCTGATGCGGGTCGCGCATGCTCGCATTCTACCGGTGTCAAACCAGGCGTTCTCATTAAGTGTCTCGCGCGCAGTGTAGAGCACCCCGCTCGCGCGTTATAGACAAGCCTTTTGCCGACTGTACGAGCTTCGAAATCGTGGTTTTTCTGTGAAGGCCGTCTTGCCAGCAGCCACTGCAGTAATGTTATTTGTAAATGCTCTTATCGAACATGACGCACATAAATGCCAAGGCGCTAGAATAGCCACCGCTTTCAGGTATGTTTATTAGGGGAAGTCAATATTTGCATGAAAGTTGACCTCATAACTATCATTAAACACGTGTAAAATGACACTGAAGTGTGCTTGTTGCTCTAAATAGGTGTCATTATGGTGGACGAGGCTCGGAACAAGTATGGCATGTTATCTCTTGACCTCTCATTGCAGGCAGACAAAAAAACTGCGAAGGCAGAGAAAAGATCAGCGAAGGTCGACATCATTCTTCGAGCTGCCGCAAGGGACCAAGACCCTGTAGCAGTTTTAGGGAAGAGGGTCGTGCAATTGGAGGCCGAGATGCGGGGGCTGCGATCACTCAACATGGAGTGGCCGGCAAGTTCTTTTCACCAGTGCGTAAACAATGCTCCATCTGTGTGCATGGCTTCTTATCACTATTATGAGCTAAGCAACGTACCAGATACTGCACTTGCTATCATGCTTAGTTGGCTGTAATGTCAACTGTTGCAGGAAGGTTTCACTTCCTCAAACATGTGGCATTACCATCTAAGGAGCCTACAGCCTGATTGAACAGGTTCCTTTCTTTGGGTGGGTGAAAACAAAACTGCCCTGCAGCACGACCTTGTCACGTGGCTTCTATACGAAGATTTTGAGCTATTGGTTTATCTAGTTGCTAGCCATGGCCTTTTTGCAGGCACTGCATAAATTACTGCCCGTTGAAAGTGCTTTACTCGCTGTAAAGGATTTTGACAATGAGATTGTTTGGAAGAGAAGGCCTAGTAAAAAAAAATTCATAAAACAACAATTCTAGTGAAAGTGCAGGAACACGGCAATGCTGGTTTATGTTTTGTAGCAGACTTGCTAACAATGTGACTATGAGTGGGCAACACAACTTGTTGCTCTATATTTTTCATACCGCCCCAACCCTAAAAGTGACTTGTTAGTCTCATAAAAGGACAATCTGCACCTATGTAGAATGACTTGTTTGCGATTTTGTGCGTGCTGAGAATGGTATTGACCAACCTTTATATTCCTTTAAAAGCGGAGAAATTTATTAAAGGCTGTGGCTAGCGTTCCGTCCAGACGGAACGATATACAAGTGCTAAAGTTCTGCGAGACGAAACGGGGCGCTGCGGGTTATGCTTCCGTCCAGACGGAATACGTCTGAGCGCTTAGCGTTCGCCGGCGTGAAATTTGTACAGTTCCGTCTAGATGAAAGGAAAACCGGCTGATTAGACGACGTGCTCCGTCTTCAGATTTGGTGTAGGCGTTGTGCTTCGGATAATGGCAGTATTGTACCGGGTTCGATTCCCCCCGGACATGCTTTTTTTTTTTTTTTTTTTTTCCCTTTGCGTGGTTGAGCCAGCGTTTTGCAACAGTTAACTTCTTGCCCACTTTGCAATTGACGCGGGGAGAGCAGTCGGTCTTGATTTCGCACTCAACCGGCTGCTCCGCTACCGCTCAATAGAGCCAAGGCCGACGTGTCCATCGCCAGAGTTCTGATCACCTCTAGTTCGTAATGGTGATTCGTAACGGTGACTCTAGCTAGTCAATGAGCAGAAGTGGTTTGACCGGTAGGGTAAAAATCTACAAAACTCAAGAAAGGCGATCGGACGGAGCATTTTCTGCCCGCGAAAATGCGCCGCGCACGCCACAGGCGCGCTGACGCTGCAGCGGAACCACTGGTACGCTGCGACCGGCGCGGCCAGTGGCAGGAACATGGCGGCGGCTTCGGCCGCGAAGTGGTGTAGGGAAACTATTGTGTCGGGAGCACGAGCGACCGCTCAAAATGCCGCTCAAGACATGCACGAAGTTGCTTGAGCGGTAAAGGAGCTTATAATTTTGGGCGAGAACGGTACTACAAAACATCATCCGCACAGCTAGTGAAAGCGCCCATGCAGTATCTGCCGGGGTGGTGGCCTAAAATCTCTGGCGGTCTATGCTGGCGGAGCCAGCCGGCTGAGTCGAGCGCTTCGAAACTGCCGCCATGAGGCACGTGCCTCCCCAATGGCGCAAGTCGCAGGCTCCTCCCACTGCCGCGCGCGACGCGCGTCATTTTCTGAGTGAGGCAGCTAGAAGACGCGGGCATCAAAAAAAAAACCCCGCTTCACAACAAGCAGCGAGGGCAGTCGTTCTTGATATTTACCCAGCTGAATGAACCGCTTCCGCTCATTGACTAGCCAGAAGAACCGTTAATTAGTAATCACCATTACGAACTAGAGGCGATCGGAACTCTGGCGATGGACACGTCGGCCTTGGCTCTATTGAGCGGTAGCGGAGCAGCCGGTTGAGTGCGAAATCAAGACCGACTGCTCTCACCGCGTCAATTGTAAAGTGGGCAAGAAGTTAGCTGTTGCATAACGCTGGCGCAACCACGCAAAAAAAAAAAGAAAAACCAAGCATGTCCGGGGGGAATCGAACCCGGTACAATGCTGCCATTATCCAAGGAGCAACCCCTACACCACATCTGAAGGTGGAGCAGGGCGTCTAATCAGCCGGTTTTGCTTTCGTCCGGACGGAACTGTACAAATTTAACGCCGGCTCCGTCGGGACGGAACGCTAAGCTCTCAGTTGTATTCCGTCTGGAGGGAAGGATAACCCGCAGCGCCCTGTTCCGTCTGGACGGAACTTTAGCACTTGTATATCGTTCCGTCTGGACGGAACGCTAGCCACAGCCTTTATTAAAACTGATTGCCTGTACTGCGTATTGTTTTAAGAGTGCAACACTTTTTCATGTGACTCAGGCACCTCTCCAGGGAGTGAAAAGAGTGGACATGGCCTGCAGCTCCCTGCCAGCATGAGCCCTGCAGAACCACCAGCACCCGACACCAGCTGCGCCAGCACGAGCCTGGCGGCACTACCAGCACGAGCCCTCTATGGCGCTGGCTGTGAAGAAAGTAGGTGTTTAACGCTTTCTTTCTGTTAGTCCCAGAACTTGGCTTGTTTTTGCTACTGTAGAAAGTAATCGTTTTGTAAAACATGGGGTATGTTCGCCAAACAGGGTCACGTAAGACAACTCCAAAGCGGCGGACTGCTGTGCAGCTACAACAAGCATAGTGTGCCCAGTACCAACAGCAGTGCTCATCAAATTTCTATGCTTATGTGTATTTTGTACTTTTATTGTTTCTCGCACCATTCGTACTGCTGTAAAATGAATATGCATTGCATTTATGCGCAAATAGCTCATTTGGAAAGCTTGCAAGCCGTACCTAATTTGTGTTTGCTTTTGCCGGCCTCAGCCAATCGCACAGCTGGGCACATAGGATATCTAGGTTCTGTTGCGGGAAATGAGCTAGTGGGTTGCATGGCCATTGCCTTTTTCCTTACTTATATAGCTTATTTGGAGATGAAAGTGGTGTCACTATGATTTTAACGTGGCAATCTTTCGAATGAACCAATTTTGTGATGTGTCTGCATGGCCCCTTTAGCTGAAAGTTTTACAAGCTGGCATATACTTTTGGAGAGAAGTTTTATGAGTGTAATGTTATGCTCTGCAGTAATATAAATGAGAAAAGCACCACTTTTTTAGCACGGGGAGCATTCGTTTTACTGCGAAACAGTCTGTGTTTCAAGCCCCCCCCCTTCGGGTTTTATTCCAGTGAAGCCATTTTCTGCTCTTGTCGTTTTTGCTAAGCACACACATATAAGCGGTTGCTGGTTTACGCGTGCACATGTGGGGACCAGAGGAAGGAGGGTAGGTCGTACATGCAAAACTTTTCTAGAATAAAGCTCGAGTCTGTCCAAGTTTAATTCAGTAAAACGACTGGTAAGTATGCTGCCTTGCAAATTATGAACAAACGTGGTTTGTTTCGTGCACTTCGTCGACTGCGCCCGGCTTCGCAGCTCATCTATGTGGAGCCATTGTCTTTCGTTCTATGAAATGGCAGAGGTTAAAAACACAGTTTTGGCAGTCTAATTTGCAGTCTTTTTACGTTGTTTGCCATTGTCTTGCATTACATGTATTGTTTTGTTCTATTGATGCAGATCCCTTCTGGCACTACCTGCAGATGAAGGGCTGCGAACCAGGGGACATGAGCAAGCGACACATGCTGCTAGTGAGATATCTAGCACGAGGGTCCGTGGATCTGCACCAATAAGAAGGTACATGTTTACTAATTTGGTTGCTGGAAACCTAGGCCAGTGTCTCTACTGTTTTAAAGGGACCCTGCAGCACTTGCCATCGACTACTCGGAATGTAGTTTGGGGTAAAGTGCACTTTATTTTCGCCCTTCCAAGAATTATGAAAAGCCCTTTACTGTCACCGAAACTATGCACGATTAGAAATCGCGCATAGTTGTTCTCTCTCAACTCGACTGCGGACAACGCAACGAAAGCTGTGTGCTCTCTCCTGGAGAGGGGGGCGGCTTGCAGCGTTCTCTTCGGCGTCCTTAGACATATCATAGGCTGGGGAGTATTCTCTGCAACGTGGGGGAGGGGGGGAGTCAATTCTGGTTTGGTGCCACAAAAAAGCAGGCATGGCTGCCTGCTTGCAAGCGCGCGCTCAGGCTGGTAGAGCGTTTTTGAAGCAATAAGCAATTGTTGCCTAGTGGTCTCGTTGAAAGGAGAGTATTGAGTTTTTCACTCAAACTCCGTGCGCACTCAGCAAAAGAAATACCAAACTGCGCGTGCATGTTTAGGCATAGAAGAGATTGGTACACAGCGCCGATGACGGCGAATCCTCACAAGAAATGTGAGAAATGAGTCGCAAAGTTGACCAGCGACAGCCAATTGAACAGCCATGGCCGCAATGACGTCATTTAGGCCATGCCAAGAGCGAAGAGTGCGCGGTTGGTTTTTCCCGTCTTTCGCGATTTGTGTGCTCACCGCTTCACATGGACTGGTAATATTTGGCTCAGGTATTCCTGGCAGTGTAATCTAAACATTGTGCAGGTTTACTGGCACTGTTTAAAGAGTGTTCCAGGGTCCTTTTAATCCAAAATGGTCAGTTACTGAACGGGCATTTTTGATTGTCTGCATTGATAGTTTGTTTGTCTAAATTGACACGGCAACTACGCACCTCGACTGAGAAGACTGCAGTTCACGCTGCGCGCAAATTTTGCATTAGGGAGTATCGGCACTTTTTCTTTTTAATGTGTTTAATTTGCTGAACTTTTATCGTTGCTTAACTTTACTTAGAGATTTATGAGCTGGCTTATATATAACTCTTTGGGGAAAGTTTTATGAGTATGATGTCACACTGTAGTAATTTAACTCTCGTTAGCACTGGAAAATTGACCGATTTTTAGGGGTCCAAGAAAAAAATTTTTTCTGCAAAATCATTGGTAAGAACTAATTAAGATAAAAAAAATTACCACGCGTGGTGCCCGTGCCATGCGGTGAAGTCCAACCTGCGTTTCAACATGGGCAATTTCGGGTGGTTCCCTGGAAGAAATCTGGCGATTTGACATTATCAGAGGCACCAATGTGTCCCCGTGTGACGTAAAAACATTTTGTCAGTGACTGACTGCATTTACAGCCAGCACAGTATTCGGGACAAGCACGCGATGCGGAAAAACATGCATGGAGTTGAAAACGTAACTCCGTGGTTGATGCTTGTTGACGTTCACTGTCAGTTATCGCTAAAAACAAACTTGCGGTTTATCATCACCTTCTGACTCGCTATTGTAGCCTTGCTTACAGAAATGCGGTGCAATGCGCTAAAATCGTGCCCCGCAAACTTTGCCCAAGTAGCTGTTGTGCGATAATAAAGATCAGCACTATGAGCCTCATGCATTGCAGCGCACCTAACATTTTTGAAATGAAACAGTACAAAAGGCATTGGAGACTCCATCCGAATAGACATTTCAATTAAGGAGCAGCACTAGACCTCTGGAGATACCCTTGTATGGAAACGAAACTGGCAGGCGGACAGCTGGGGGTGTGTAAAGCTGGTTTGAAGTGCTCTTTTCGTCGGAACTGATATCTGGTGACTGGGCGTTGTCTTTTGACTTGCATCGGAAGTTCTTATTGCAGAAAACGTTTTAGGGTGGGGGGGAAATCAGGAGTGGCATGCTTTTTTTTTTGTGAGGATGTTTAGCGGATGCTCAAGGCACTATGGCAGGTAGGCTTGAAGTTGAGTAACTGCAGAGTAACACTAAATATGAATTTCGCGATGCAGAAACAAAACCGAAACTGTTGTTAACTGTTTGAATGGTCCTGTGGTAAGTAGAACTACAACACAACTAAGAACAATGTGCGCAAAGGCAATAAGACTGCCTAAAATCGTGAAGTAACTTTGCAAACGGGCACTGCTTGATATTTTCAGCCGATTTCAGGGGTTATTACTGTGTGACTGCAAACCTGACGTTTAAAAATTATCATCTGATTCACCCTTCATGCCCTGATAATAAAAAACCAAACACTGATGCAGAGTACCTACGGTTGGCATGCATTGTTCTTTAGTAGCAGTGACGCGCAAAGACCACTCCCCTTTCTGCACCCATGTGATGCAAATGCATGTCAAAAATCACGTTTTTGTTGAAAAATGAAAACAAAACTGATTTTGAAAGGACATTTTCTGAGCTAAGTCCTGATGGCTTGACTTGTTCCAGAATTGCCAGGAACGCTGTGGAAAGGGGCTTGCAAGGTATCGTTTAAATTGAACGTTTTTGAATAGGCACAGTAATGTGAAAAGCACTTTATCAGCAATAGAGAGCACTTCTTATTGCTCAGCATGCAGAAGCGTGTTTAGCTTTTATAAAATGGCGCAGTTTAAGGACACAGTATTAGCAGTATGATTTTCAGTCTTTTTGTGCTGCCTGTCATTGTCTTGCATCAATGTTCGTTTTTTTTTTTTTTTTTCCCTATCGATGCAGGTTCCTTCTGGCATTACCTCCAAGTGAAGGTCTGCGAGCAAGCTGAAATGCACAAGCGCCGCAAGCTTCTGGCTAGATATCTCGCGCAGAATTTCGCTGATCTGCGCCGATAGGAGGTACATGGGCTTATTTGCCAATTTGGCTGGCGTGAACACCAGAGCCAGTGTCTCTACCGTTTTAATACTAAACAGTCATTGTGAGAAATGGCGGCATTTTTAATGGTGGATGTAATTTGCAATGTCGTTTTTGTGCTTCATGAGGTGTGCATTGATAGTTTTTTTGTGGCTTTCTGCAGCTGTACAATTCATTAGTGGCAGCCTGTAGCTATTGGTGGCTTTTCCCTGGGAATGTAGTGTATTTACTATAAGGTTTTTGCAGCTTCAGACAACTTTGCAGCGTTAGAATTGTGCGGATCATCCATAATGTGTGTAGTTAGGGACGGTGCACTTTCAGCCTTCGGCAAGCCAATTCTAATGGTACTTGTACTTGTTTTTTCGAGCCTGGAGCTGTGTGTGCATGAAGGAAACTAAAATAAAATTTTTGTATTCTCTTCAGTTTGCCTGTGCATGGGCTCGTGGCATATTTGGGCTGTCTTAACTGTTCACTTACAGTGGACAGCCCAAATACAGTGCTAGGCTGGATTCAAAAATACTGATATTTGCTGCAACAGAATTGTTATGAATGCATTGTGCGACAGGTCAGGACTGCAAGACGCCAGGAATACATAACACAGCATCAGGACTTCGACAAGACAGGCATGATTCTCGCAGTAGAGCATCAGAACTGTGACATACTACAGGATTACTACGGGACTACAACATACTACAAGATCACTACAGGATTACTACAGGGCTACGACATACTACAGGATCACTACAGGTTTACTACAGGACTATGACATACTACAGGATCACTACAGGACTACAACACACGATAAAACAACAGAATTGCTACAGGAATACTACACACGACAAATGTCAGAATGACGACACAACACGACGACTGTACGACAAGACTACGACGGTACGACTGTACGACACGCAAAAATACGACAAACGACGTACTACAGAAATTTTTCTGTTGTCATTTTCGACTGGGTTGATTGAAGAAAGAGCATATAATCACAAGCGAGAATTGGTAAAAAAAATTCGGAAGTAGAGGTTGGGACAAAAAAAAAAAAAGAGCTTTGCGTCTCATGAGAGCTCCCGGGAGCACAGACCCACGTGGGGGATTGGCCAGGCATCGGGCGTAAAAAGGGCTAATGCGCCCGCAAGGGGCAACCTAGAGGTAACCACCTGCGCTCATACAATTCGGAGTTGCCGCGGCGGCAGACCTCTATCCACCGACTCTGTGCCGCGCACAGCGCGTGCGGTAAGGGGCGACAAAAGAAGATCCGGGCGCCCGAAGAAGAGGGGGCTTATCTGGAAGCGCGCCGCGCCGTAAGGTGAGAATGCAATCGCCCAGAACAACAACAGTTAGTGCAAGTCTTCAACTGCGCGGAAGCGCTCGACGAAGACTGCGGTGGCGTTTGATAAAGTATATATATTTACTTCGCGTTTCATTTGGTCTTCTCCTGATGATCGCCATATATACACAGAGTAAATAGTTATCAGGCTTTCGTCGAGTTTAACTTTTTGAGAAGAACACAGGTCTGGTGTGGCATCAGGCTTGCGCCGTTGTGCAAGCTGGCTTTGATTTTTAAATGCAGAGCATTTCTTTAACTCACGATTTTATGCGTCCGTAACTCGGCGTCCGCACCACGGCAGATGCGCCCTCTCCCCCACTCCTCCTCGCCCTCAACACGCTTGCAACAACAGGTGCAGCGCGCGCTCCGGCGTTGCAAGCACCGTAGCAACAGCAGGTGCGGGCGCGTGGTAGCGTGACGGTGGCGTGATAGCGCGCTCTCTCTCCGCCTCCTCTCCCTCTACTGCGTTCGTTGGGAATATAAACCCGGGTGTCGGCGCGTCAGCCGCACTCCAGTTCTGCTTCGCTCTCTTCTCGTCGCGGTGTCGCAGTTGCTAAGCGATGGAAGCAAGACCTTCAACTAGTACCGCGACGCAATCCAACTTCAGCGTCGCAACACTTGACGTTGCCTAATACTCGTCTAGTTCTCTCTCTCCCCAATCATACCACCACCACCAACAACAACCCTACCACCACCATTACAACACCCATCGCCACCGCCACGCGCGTAACGCCGCTAATGCTCTGCATTTATCCCATCTCATGTGGGGGTGTGAAAGTGAAGTGCGCGACGGGGGGGGACAATGTGCAGTGCTCGAGAGACACGTACCCACCGGATGTGCGCGAGTGTGTGTGTTCGACGGACATCAACCACCAAAGAAGGGTCATCCAGCGGCTCGAAGCGGCCTTAGCCAAGCAAAGGCGAAAGAGCGACCCAAACACGACCGACCCTAGACAGGGGAGGAAGTGGACGGGGAGCTCAAGTAGCCCGAGCAAGGCGGGCACGAAGCCTCGAGGTCTGCACCCGGACTTATAGAAATCTATAAGTTAGACTAGGGAGCAGAACGAGCCCTGCGCGGTCGAGCCGGCTCCTAACATGCAGGATGTGTTTCAATAAAGTCTTTTCTCTCTCTCTCTCTCTCTCTGCATTTACTCGTGCCCCTCCCGCGGGGGCATGTCGGGGTCCCTTTTTATCCCCTCCCCCACTAGCAAGCGTTCCGGTGTCCACCCCTAGGTGTGTCAAATTACGCCTGCTGGTGGTCTTTCCTTTCAATTATCCTGTCGATAAAATCAAGCTGCCCCAAAACTGCTCTCGCTGTTCGCGAGAAACAGCTAGCAGAAGACGCGCGAGCAGACGACACAGGCCAATAGGGGCTGCGGTGCGGCTTTGTTGCCGTTCTCGCGTCAGTTGATCGTCTGTTCAGTGCGAGAATGGCGGGTTCGTACGGTGTTCCTTCGCGGTTCAAGTGACTGAACGATGTTGGGACGTCGGTGTGTCCGGTCTACAACGAAGATAGGGCTCCGGTTTTTGCGAATTAAGTGCACCTGGTTTTCGCGTATGACGGTACGTATACAAAATTGGCGACGTTTGGACGCCGTCATGACCGCTCGCTGAAGCGAATGAGATGGGCTTATTATTTGGACCCAAGATGGGCAAATTCAATGGCGACAATTTTATCCGTTGGTATCTACCCGCTGGTATCTCAAGAACGTATTCAGCCGCAATCAGTACGCAGCCTCCGGTCCGCCCCTAAGCTGCAGCTAAGCGCCTAGAAACACGCCTGAAAGGAGCGTATACAGTGTGTTGCGACGGTAATTGGAACACTTTAAAAATTTTTCCTGAGCGAACCGCCGCTCTGTTCGTGCTCAAACTTCGCACGAAGGTCGCATTTTGTGGTCTATTTTGTTTGACACTGGGAACAACGACGGTACTTACCTGTTTATCCTGAAAATAAATAAAAACGATTTTCGCCTATGGGAAAATGGCGGCTGATTTGGACGTGCGAGCCCGGAAACCGGGTTTTCTGATCGTCTGCTAGCTCAATTCTAGGTGCATTTTCTGATCGTCTGCTGCACCATTTGGCTCCGTACGTGAATCCCAAACGTGCGTTTCACAGGTGGTTCCATCGTTCCAACATCAACTTGCGCTGGCTCGCACGTCCAAATCAGCCGCCATTTTCCCATAGGCGAAAATCGTTTTTATTTATTTTCAGAATACACAGGTAAGTGCCATCATTGTTCCCGGTATCAAACAAAATAGACCACAAAATGCGACCTTCGTGGCAAGTTTGAGCGCGAACAGAGCGGCGGTTCGCTCAGGAAAATTTTTTAAAGTGTTCCAATTATCGTCGCAACACCCTGTATGGTTGCGGCGACAGCGGTTCTCGACGCAACCGAGAAATTTAGTAATTACTTTGGCAGAGGTAAAAAAAGTATACGTTGTAATGAGTTGTAACCAAATAGCAATAATCGGAGCTCTGCGTCACGTTGTGCGCCTATATACGCGCGGCGCCGACACAAGCAAACAACAAATTTTGCGTTCTTCACTTTGAAAGATGTGCGTCAAGAGCCCTCTAAACTTTTCTACTTTGGGTTACTGACTCCTCTTCGGATTTTTTTTTTTCTGCTACGAAAATCGATTCATCATTCAGTGCAGCACAATATGGTGTAGATCGGCTGCCTTTCCCGATGATGCCAGTGTTTCATATGTCTTTACTAACAATATTTTGCAAAAATTTTCAAGACCAATATTTTCGCGCAGACTTAAAAACTGATTACAAAGTAGTCGCACATAAAAAACTAGTTAGGATAAATTAAGCTCAGGATCTACATTTTGTAGGCGAACTTTTTGACAAACTTACGAGGAAAAAATGATCTGCTCGCATCATTTTTCCGGACACAGAAAGCAGTGTTGCGGCTCATATTGCCGGTGCCAGGCATTGAAGCAGATCCTGAATTTCAAGCAGTCCAATTTTGGATGGTCCTTGAAGAGACCCCACGTTTTATGCGCAAGCGTAAGTGACCTTTTTGTGAAATCGGGTTGACCGTGTGTAAGGCCTCCCGTATTTCCTAGTGTATTACCCGCTTGCGCAATGCTTGTCACGCAGCAGAGGGAGGAGATACGGATTTACGCGACAGCCCGACTTTTGGTCCTATAATGTCAGACTTTGAGGTTACTTCGCCAGCCAGTATCTGCAGCTTGACGTTCAAGGAGTATGCCATGCATGTCGCATGGCTCAGCGGGAAGGTTAGGTAACGTTGAGCCTAAACGTAATGCGTTAGGCCTAACGTCGCACTCAGCCATCAGTACTCATTATAAAAAGAACTCAGTCATGGTACATCAAGCTTCGGGTTCTGGTTGACGAAAGAACTCAAAGCGAAATGTTCGGCCTAAGCTCCAACGAATGCCTGACAGAATTGCAAAGTGATAAGCGCCCACTAAGTTGCGCGTACCCGCAGGGGTGTACTAGATCACGCGTTGCAAGCAGAAGTGTATGCTGTTGCAATGCGCGTTGTTACAGACGCTGCCGCCCACGCACGGTGCATGCACCAAGCTATCAATGCATCAATCGATGAATTACTTTGAGCGCAAGCACTAGGAGAAGCTTGCACCAGGAAAAGGAGGCCCCGCACACGCGCAGCAGGGGGGATCGCGCTCGTGCTTGCTCATTCACCTGAAACCCAAAAGTAGGGGAGGAATGCCCGAGGTGATCAAAAATTGCGCCCACCTCCCCGCGAGGGGAACCCTGTGTAGATTCGACGCATCGTGGGCTTCACTTGGTGTTTCCGTTGGATTGATTCTGAAATCGCGTGAAACGTGTCGGGAACGCGTACGATTATTATTATGTTTTATTGGCCAATCTTGGTCAATCTCTCTAAGTGGTATGCTTGGGGCTTCGCTGTCGCAACGACCTTTACTCCATCATTGTTGCTGTAAGTGGGACCTTCTTTTCTTTTATTGCAAGTGTTAATCATTGCCCCATCATGCGTTGTATCAGTGACATCTTGACGTAGTTTGAATGAGTCAATGATATAAGGCGCGTTCGTAGCATTTGATTCTGTCTCGGTTTTGTGGCGCATTGGGAAGAGCACCATGTACCTCGCGGCGTTCCGCCCACGGTGTCGTGGGATCGAAACCGGGCGCCTCTAACTATTATTTTTTTTTATAGTGTAGGGGGAGGGGTGTGGACGGACAACAACGCCGTATGGAGGGACAAGGCGAGTGAATGAGATGCAGTCGCATCTAAAAGAAAGTGATAGAATAAAACAAATTGACTCCAATCCACGCTGTGCAGGTGGTTGGATTGCGAAGCTGTAAACGACACCCACAACGATCACCCGTGCAGCGTCTCTTGAACTCACACACGCGACATCCGCGCACTGCTACCACCCATCACTCTCTTCGCCTCCCTGTATCACTCCTTTCTTGTTGAATTGAACGGAGGTTTATAGAGTTCAATTCAAATTTCTCGCCTTCGCAGTGCCCGCGCGTCCCCTGGCTTCAACAACAGAGCGAGCGGGAGTTGTGTTCTTTCAAATGCAGAGCATTTCAGTAACTCACGATGTCACCCGCGTTGACGTCCGTAGTCGTAGTCCGCACCCCTCCCCCTACAGTATATATAAAAAAAATACTATCCGGCGCCTGGTTTCGATCCCTCGACCCTGCGGGCGGAACGCAATGTACATGGTGCTCTACCCACTGCGCCACAAAGCCGACACAGAATGGGAGGCTACGAACGCGCCTTATATCCTTGACTCATTCAAACTACGTCAAGAAGCTGCTGATACAACGCATTCACTACCACCAACTCCCCAAACACTAAACGTTAACGCAATACATTCACCCCCTATGCGACGCATTTACTCGAGTCCCCCTCGCGGGTAGATGGGCCCAATTTTTTTTTTGCTTGCTTTCATGTCGCACGTGCGGTGCCGGCACCTTACTGCGCAGCTTGGAACGCGCCTTTGGTGGCGGCCACTTTTAGCGTATTTTGAAGGGTAAGGAGGAGGGTGTCACGCGCGTCTTTGGCGTCAACTCTCTTACTTCCTACCCCTTACTCTTGTTTAATGCGTCGGCACCGGAGAGAGCCCTCCCCCTCCCCAAACGCTGAATCCATACCGTCTTGCCTCCTCCTCTTACACGTCTGTGCGTAGCCTATAGTCGCCAAGATGAGGCCTAGGGCTCTCGCTCCTCTTCTGTTCGTGGGCCCTGGTTCGATCCCTGGCGGTGCCAGCAGCTTATTTGTGTAGCCGGGGCGTAGCCAGTAGTAGGCTGGGATGTATATTTGTGCAGCCGGTACTAGCCTGGGAGTTTTCTGCTGACGCGGAAACGAAAATTTCCTTGGCTGGTTAGAGGTATACCGCTTCGCAGTAATAGCTGGTAAAACAAAGGATGGCAGCAAAGAAATTCGTGAAGGTGAGAGTTATTACATTATCAAAGAGAGCGCATTGCTTTTTGAAGCTAGGACGGGTGGCCTGAGAACGAGGATTCTTATCCACAAGCAGGCACAAGAAGTGTGTGTAGGCTCTGGAAATGAACCAGAAACCATAGCACATTCTGTAACTGAGTGAAAAAGCATCCAACTACAGTGAAATCTCGGTATAACGAACTTCAGGGGACCGCGGAAAATTTCTCGTTATTCTGAAAGGTCGTTGTAGTAAAAATCGCAATATTTATGACAAAAAATACTATTTCAATGCCTAAAGCGGCCTGCCTGTACAGCAGTGCATCCTTGAAGTCATTTTTCACACACAAAAAAAAATGCACCAGTGATCATGAAACAATGCACGTTTATTTAAAGTAGTTGGCAATTTTCTTCTGGTGCGTGCAGCACAAGCTTGCTAACACGAAGGACTCCAACTTTTCCACATTCCCGTGGACTGAGTCAGTGGCCGTGCGGTTTTTCCCCGGAAATGTGCGGAGTTTTCGTATGCTGTCCAGCACATCCGCAGTCGTCACGTGCTCGTCGCAGTCTTCGAGTGCTGCCGCGGCACCCTCAGAGGCATCGTCGTTCATGCCGTCCTCGCTGTCGCTGCCTACTTCATACTGAACTCTCATGCTCTGGAGTATATTATATCTATGGTCCTCTGTTATCAGCGCCGCTGATGTCCCGTGAAGATCCAGCAAGCCACCCGAGCTGAGCGGCGAAACGTAGAAAAACTTGGGGTGGGGCGCGAATAGCGCGGCCGCGTCTTTCTGGACGGAGGAGGCCACCCATGCTTCATTTTTTTTTATTCTCCTCACCTTCTTTTTTCTCTCTCTCGCATAGGCTAACGCATTCCCCGGAGCAAGTTGCAAAGCATCCTCTTCTGCGCTGCACTTTGCCGTGTCGTCTGCTAGCATACGGCTCCGGTTGCCGCGATTGTTTAACGGAAATCTAAGAATCGCCGGCCTTGAAAATATTAGCTCGTAGTACTGAGGCGTTGTTAACATATGGCGCGGAACTAAATAAAATGGTCGTTATTTTGAAAAGTTCGCTATTCTGAAGTACGTATAGTAGTGAAATAATTTTACAATAAAACTATAAGCAGTCGGCGTGGGATTTCTTAATGATCGTTAATCTGAAAAGTTCGTTAATGTGGTGTTCGTTGTACCGAGATTTGACTGTATTATAAGTTTTCCGGGCCAATTGCAGTGAAAATGTTGACGTTTTGAAAACCCAATCAATTGTGTAGTCTGCCTAAATACTGCAAGATACAAAATATCGCAGCTGACATGTGCGCATGCGCAAGCGACCAGGGAAAAATCTGCGATTTTGAAGCTGGGGCCCCATTCTCGACTGCAGAAATTCCCGAAGAATTGGACAATTTGCAGGAAGTCTTTTATGATTGGCTTTCAATTTTGGTCACGTGATTCCGGTTTACAAAGCGGTTGTGTGTGGTTTCGCCATTTTGACGTTTCAAGACGTTTACTGTCAACAGTTCTAAATTTTGCCTTATTTCTCTTTACTGAAAGCGCATAATTCATGGCCGGCAATGAAAAACTAGACTAAATGCACCGGACATGACAACGTAGGCCTGTCTTTGCTATTCAACAACAATACTGCTTGTAATACATGCCCCCTCTGTGATTAACTGAGAAGAAGTGACGTAATTTAAACAGTTGGCGGGAACGATCACGTCCCACATTGGCAACTTCAGCCTGCGTAAAAGTAATGTAATGTTACGTATGGCGGCTGCTTTTGCCGCGAAATAGGGCAAAAAAATTCACTGACGTTCGGCGCCGTGAAACATCAGCCCACAAAGTCATCTGAATTGTTGCGGTTTCGCTTCTCGGTATTTCCGTCGAAACAATTATTCGAAGCAATTAAGTCCTCGCTTCTAATGGCATTCGAAGCAATAATTCACTATTCGCTCAAGCTACATCGCAAGTGGGGCCCTCTTGTAGTATCCCCTCTTGTTTCTTTTTAAAGCGAAAGCTCTACTAGGCTACATTTTTCAAGGTCATTCATTGCGTCGCAATGTCCTTCAGCCGCCGGCGCGAAAGCTGCGCATCTCGTCACTTCGCTTGCTCCAAGGTTCGCTGCTGCGGTATCACGTGGCTAGGCGAGGGTGAAACGGCTGCTTCGCCTTATTGCCTCATCGTCTGTGCGTGCGATTTAGTGTAAGCGAACCACGTGATTTGGCGGTGATTTAAAGGAGCCATGAAGACAAAACACAAGTTTGTGTTATTCGAAAGATTTCGTGTTTTATAGTGTCCCCAGCACTTGTCCGAATGCAGACGATGATTTATTCCCTGAGAGAGAGAGAGAGAGAGAGAGAGAGAGAGAGAGAGAGAACGTTTATTGAAAAGCAGGGACGGGGCAGGGGAGAAAAAGAGTTAGGAGCTGTGGGCGGCCATCCTATTCCGGTAGGCCGCGTGCCGCGGCTGCCATCCTCGCCCGAGAGATCAGGGCCTCCTGGTCTTCGAGCTGGCAGCTCTGCAACGCTGAGAAATTAATTAATTTAATGGCGTATTCGGTTGGCCGCTCCGCTCCTCTGGCTCGGAGTCGCCGGATGCCAAGGCGGCTAGCAATCAGAGCGCCAGAGGCAGCGTACCAACCGAATGCATCGGCGATCTCGGAGCAGCGCGCCTGTAGCGCCGCCGTGCAGCCAGCGCGGGAAGCCGCCGGGCAAACCCACGGCCGGGCTGGAGGAGCGGCAGGTGCGCATGCGCGCTCGCCGCTCCTCCAGTCCGGCCGTGGCAAACCGCGGCATTTTCTGTCACGTGACCCGTCCTCCCGGCCAGATCGCGCCAAGCTCTCACTTCGAAGTCAGAGCGGTCGGGAGCGATCCGAGTCGGAGGTTCACGCTCCGAAATAACCAACCGAAGGCAGTTCGAGCGCTCGAATTCTACCAACCGAAGGCGCGGCCGCTTTTCAGAGCACTCCAGAGCGCTCGTAAACGCCCAACCGAATACGCCATAAGTTAACATTTCTATTTTCCCGCTAAATCGTGCGTTTTCGTCTGCAATGACATCACGGGGCCTTGTTTATCACTACTGAACCTAGATGGCGCCACCACACCGCGGCAAGCCGTTTTTTAGCTGCTTTTGGTTTGTGAACGTATTTGTACCTGGCTTGTTTTGTTCATGGAGACAATCTTTTCGTGAAACATGTTGCTCGCTCGACAAATACAGTCACGTAAGACATCGTCGCTTGCGTCAATCGGCCAGTGTCGTCTGAAGCAACCCCAAAGCCCCGCAGTCCTGTGCAGCTAAACCAAGCATAGTGCGCGCAGTACCAACGGCAGCATACGCATCGGTGCTTATGTTTACGTGTGCTTTCGTAACTTCCACTGTTTGTCCCACCATTCTTAGTGCTTCCAAAAGAATGTGCCCTAAATTTAAGCGCTAACAGCTCGTTCGGCAAGCTTATAAGCTCTGCCTAATTTGTGTTTGCTTTTGCCGCCCTCCGCCAATCGCAGAGCTGTCTGGTATGACATCATAGGTTCTGCTGCGGGTAATGAGCTACTGGGTCGCATGGCCATTCGCTTTTTTCCTAATTATGTAGCTTATTTGAGCGAAGTTTACGTTAAAAGTGGTGTCAGTATGATTCTAACGAGACAATTTTTTGAATGAACCAAACTTGTGTTTTCTCTTCATGGCTCCTTTAACGATTGATATATAAACACAATGCGCTGACTGAGTTTACAGGGACGAAAATACACCATGCACGAACACGAAATCGTTGCTTTGCCTGCTGCGTTGCCGGGTTCCTCAGTCTCGCCATCGATGGCTGGGCCGCGCGTGCCGTTCCGCGCAAGCTATCACTTGTGTGCTTCACTGGGAATGTATCTCCCTTTTTTCTGACACGTGCCATCGTGCCTTCCGCTTTATTTCGGAATGTAAATTCGGATTACGTAATTACAAACTCTCTTGGGAGAGGTTCTTTAAATTGTCGACAGCAGTACACCCACGCCGCTACCAGTAGCAGTAGTAGCAGCAGAACTGCAACTGGGGGCAGTCAGTAAATTAAGTGCATCAGTGGATACAAAGCACCACCGAGAGAGACATACAGCAGAAAAAAGGCTGAAAAAAAATTAAAGCCGTTCGACTCAATGTGAAAGCTTTCGGAATTGCAGATCAGTGATTCGCCATAATGGGCTGTGGCGCCTTTATCCACTCACTGCTCCCACTCAATGCATTTCAAATTTCCCGCCTTCGCAGTGCTCGCGCGCCCCTGCCGGAAACTGCGCCAGCGCGAGTTCTGTCCTTTTTGTGCTTGCTTTAACTTGGTATGCTGGCGCTGTTTCGCGTCATTACGGACACGCCATTTTTTTTTCATGCGCGGCTGGAGGCTTTTTGTGTCACTTCGGACGCGCCATTTTTTTCGTGCGCGGCAGCTTTTTTCACTTACTATCGTAAAAACCAACCAACGAGCGTTCCTAACTAAGTGAACTCGGGGCTGCCGGTTCAATCACATCTGGCAGACGGGTTTACTCCCAAATGAATGGAAAACAGCTGAAGTCAGGCTCATACCTAAGCCGGGCAAACCACCGAGCACTGATAACCTTCGACCTATTTCCCTCACATCATGTGTAGGCAAATTGTTGGAGCACATCGTTTTAAACAGGCTACAAACGTACCTCGAAGATCACGATAAGCTACCTACGACCATGTTTGGCTTTCGCCCTCGTCTGTCTACGCAAGACATCTTACTCCAGCTCAAGGAAGAGGTTATGCTGCCTGCCACCAAACTCTCCCACAGCCATCCTTGCGCTGGACCTCAAGGGGGCGTTTGACAATGTTAAACACGCCGCCATCCTCTCGCAACTAAATGCTCTCGACTGCGGACCTAGATTGTATCAGTACATAAAAGATTTCCTCACAGATCGTAGGGCAATACTTAAAGTGGGAGACCTAGCCACAGATCCCATCCTGCTGGGCAGCCGCGGCACACCACAAGGGGCAGTGCTCTCCCCTTTGTTGTTCAATATTGCGCTCATTGGTCTCCCTCCCTTATTGGATTCTATTCCAGGCATACATCATGGTTTGTATGCAGATGATATTATCATCTGGTCGAAGACATGATCCCTAGGCGACATAAATGAGCGCCTACAAACTGCAGCCAACACGGTAACTCATTACGCCAAGTCTTGCGGCCTCCAATGTGCCCCACAAAAATCGGAGCTCCTCCTTGTTTGTACAAGAAAGAAACTCCTCCAGAGGCCACCCACTGTCACCATCCATATGGAGGGCCACACCATCGTTCCCTCCTCGCATATCAAGATCCTTGGTATGACCTTTCAAGCCGATCGAATCCTAATAAATAGGCTGAAACATACCTCAGACCAAGTCACACATATGATCAGGCGTGTGACCACCAAAACACGGGGAATGCGCGAGGAGGACACCCTCCGCTTCGTCCAAGCATTCATAATCTCAAGAATTACATACGCCATACCCTACGCTCTTCTCTCCAAGTCAGAAATGGAACGGCTGGATGTCATCATTCGGAAGGCCTACAAACAGGCGCTCGGACTTCCCGTCAGCACGGCCACCGACAAGCTATTGAAGCTGGGCCTGCACAATACAGCCGACGAGCTCATAGAAGCCCATCTTTCGAGCCAAATGTTGAGGCTGGGAGTTACAAGCACAGGGAGGACTCTTCTCTCTCGTCTGGGGCTCACATCCCCTCTGCAACGCCAGACATCTCGAATGAGAATTCTCGACCACAATATCAGGAAACAGCTGTACGTCTCACCGCTCCCTAGAAACATGCACCCTGTGCATCACACTGGGCGCAGGGAAGCAAGAGCCAAGGCCATCCACACATACTACGGGAGGGAACCAACCACAGTATACACGGACGCGTCTTCCTATCCCGGCATAAGAGCAATGACAGCCGTGGTTGTCCAGAACAATAAGCACGTCACCAGCCTAACCCTACCCGGATACGGCCCCTTACAAGCGGAAGAAGCGGCCATCGCTCTCGCCATTACGCAAACTACCACCAGTGTAATCATCACAGATTCGCAGCAAGCGTGCCGCAACTTCTCGTGCGGACGAATTCACCGCACAACCCACCAAATCATCTGCCAGCGTCCACCAGACAGATCTATCATGATCACATGGGCACCCGCGCACTCTGCCGTCCCGGGCAACTAAACCGCCAACCTGTTAGCCCGAGAGTTATCCCGCCGGGCCCCGGGAAGCGAGCAAGAGAGGCCAACCCCGCTGATCACGTATCACGAAATAACACAGCACTACAAGTTGGGACGTATCACCTACCCAGCACCGCATAAACACCTAACGAAAGATGAGGAACGGCAGCTCCGTGCACTCCAGACGAACACTTTCCCTCATCCCACTAAATGCCATATCTTGCACCCCACCGTATATTCCCCGCTATGCCGCTTCTGCGGAGCCCCCGGGACGCTGTTTCATTAGGTAGGGGGCTGCGCGCACGCCCCACTACATTCGCGAAATCCCTCCATTCCTTCTCGCGAGCTTTGGGAGAGAGCTCTGACCAGCCCCGACCTCAATTACCAGCGCCTGCTGGTGTTGAGGGCTGTTGAGACGGGGAAAGCTCAAGGGGTCTTGGACTGAGGCTCTCTCTCTCTCTCTCTCTCTCTCTCTCTCTCTCTCTCTCTCTCTCTCTCTCTCTCTCTCTCTCTCTCTCTCTCTCTCTCTCTCTCTCTCTCTCTCTCTCTCTCTCTCTCTGCCGGTTATATACACAGATTTTGCTTGAAACGTACCTGCAGTTTTATTTGCGCTAGACAACGGGGAGATGTATTACAAGCTACAGCGCTCCACGAGGTTCGAACGGTTATGAATATTTAAACCGCGTGGTTTTCGTAGCCTCAGCGTGACCCCCTGACGACAGTACATCAGACTCTACTGGGGGTCCGTTATCTCGCTGCGCCGCCAGATTCCGGAAGTCGCATCGACCGTTAGCGAGCTACGACGACAAGGCGAGCTCAAAAGTGCTCTGAACTTAGCAAATGGATCAGTGCTGCACCGGCTGCCCAGTACCCACTAAGTTGGGCATACAGCTTCTTGCAAAAGAAGGAAGTCCGTAACATGGTTTAATACTTTTCTGAGCCGGATCTATTCTCGCTATTTCAGTAAGAAAAAAAACGTGAACTGGTCCGCTGTACGCGTCCTCTAAAGCTGACGGCTACACGCACCACGGCTAAGAAGTCATGCATAAGAGCAGATAACGAGACCAGAATTTTTTTTGTTTTGTTTTGTGCGTATTCGCTGGCTGTTCAGAGGAGAGAAAGTATCGATGTATAAACTTTCCGCAGAATATTTTAAAACCATGGTGCGTGTAGACTTCTTTCGTTAAAACACACACCAAAATTAGCGTAATTGATGCCCCGAAACAACGTTTGTGACGTAGGACGCGCCGTACTTTGGAAGGCTGAGGGGTATTTGAGGTCACCCGAGAACTTTTCACGGACGTTTTCGTTTTTCGTCTACCTTAAAGACCGGTCTATTGTGGGTCTTTGTGGTCAGCAGCCAAGAGCCATCCCGGCAGATCCGTCTTGTGAAGTACCACTTAGCAGGTGGGCGGCCTTTTAACCGAAGTGTGAAATGCAACAAGTAGGCACACCCGGATTGCGCGCCTTCGACGTTGCGCAGTGGGGCGACCTTGCAGCCTGGTTGCCCGTGCACAGTCGCAGCAAGGAAAGGGCAAAGTCGATGTTTCATGTATGTTCGAGCCCGTATGTTTGAGATTACGGCGCACGTTAAAGATCCCCAGGTGGTCAAGATTATTCCGGAGCCCTCCACTACGGCGCGCCTCATCGCCTGGGTAGTGTCGGCGAGTTGAACCTTATAATCAATCAACCAATCAACCAATCAACCAATCAGTGAAATCGCGCGCAAGCTGCCGAGAGTTCGCGACAACAACAAAATGCGTGACACTCATCCCGCATATCAACACCGTATATACTGTCAAACCGCTTGAACAGGGAACCATAATTTTTCACTCCACTTTCTCCTCAGGTTTAGCGGGCTAAAAAAAAAACGGTTCGGTGCGGGTTCAGTTCCAGCGAAACACCATTTCGGTTCCGGTATTCAGTTCTGGTTCGGTTCCGGCTCGACACCCTGCTTCAAACATAGTGGTACGGTGACTTCGTCACTAGATCATCGTCAATTTTAGCTTCGCTTCATTTTCTTCTGACCATCGGCTCATACAGCTATCCCTGAAACGCTGCTTGAGAGCAGGGGAGTACTACGATTTGCAAATAGAGCTAAAGCCATCTATTGGCACGCTGCAGGTCACACACATTCAGAAGGGCTGAACGCCTTTCACTGGGTTTAGTGTATAAAACATTTTGGCGATGAATGAGCCACCCTTTCCCCCACTTGGACTAAGTATTCCATATTCCCTCCACAAGGAGCATCGGAATTCGGAGCTTGTCTCAGCACATTAAAGTGGAATTTTATACATATTAAACTTTCGGCTATATTTTCAATAAATTTGAATAACATTGGAAGTTATCGTGACTTCGCACGCTTTTTTCAGCGAAGAGAAATGTGCCAGTGGGTATTTGAGATGCTCCACATAAATACTAAGTCATCTAGCAATGCCAACATCGTCCGGATGCCATTTGGGGGGGGGGGGGGGTAATTTTTCTGTCAATGATACAACTTTCAATTTACCGGCCGGCGTCAATAGTCTAAAGAATTTAACTTTCGAACATATAGCACTTGTCGCGATTTCAATATCACCAATATACGAAAAAGGCCGCCACAAAAACCTTCGATTTTGAACGAGAGGTTCTCATTAGAGCGTCCCTTTCAGTCAAGTAATGACACGCCAAGCAAGGGCCCTCAGCAACGGCTTTATTAGACCACGCGCTGAGTTACAGCTTTTACGATTAGGACATCTCAAAAGAGCTATTCGAAAAACAAAAAAAACTGGATCAGCCGCGGTGATCTCAGTCGTGGGCGCGCGGCCCAACACAGTGGAAGGCAGCTTGAAACTTCGGCAACCCGCGGATGGGCACGTTGCATCTGTTGCTTGCGTCTCCGTACAACGTGTCCACAGAGTTGCTGCTCGGGCATAATGCGTAGCATGAGGCCACAAAGAAAAGCCTGTCCTGAGCCATACTCGACTCCTTGTCCCTAGGGACAAGGAGTCGAGTAAGAAGTCGAGTTAAAGTCGAGTCTAGAAGTCGAGTTAAACAGATTCCAGCTGGAATCTGTTTAACATAACGACGGTACTGGCGACCGGACGCCGATGCTAACGGGCGGCCAGCAAATGCACGCATGGTAGCGATCCAGGTGCGAAAGGCAGCGCTGTGGCTTATCCTCAGTGCTGGTTCTCCAGTCCCACCGCGAAAGGGAGCCATTTCAAAGGTCACCTGGAACCACAGGTGCAGGTTCCAGTTCCAGGGCAGGTCAAGGAGCACTTCAAGCAGGTCCCAGCGCGATGCATTGGGCCAGGGCAGATGTCGATCGGCCATAAATTTCTTCACATCTCCTAAGATACTTTCGGTGAAGTGCATGCAGGATCTGGCAGACCCGATCACTTTCTGTTCGACTCCCCGTTCATCTAACGAGAAGAGCTCCCCGTTGCCTTCGTCGAGCGGTGAAAGGATGGCGGTAAGGGCGCGGCTGTACAGAGCTTCTTCGGTGGTATCGACGACGGAGAGATGGTAACAGTGCTCCCATCCGTCACAAAGGAACCGATAAGGGTCTTTGCAGGGATCCTGAGTGCGGTCGAGAGTAGACTCAAGTGCTCCCATGTAGAACTGGCATGCCATTTCTTCACAGCCGGAAAACAGAGGTGAGTCCGCGGGATCCACGGCTGAACTCTGGCTGTTGGTGCCAAGTAGGTCATACTGGTGGACAAGAGTCCAAAGCCATGAGCCCACGGCTAGGGGGCAGAGAAGGCCAATCGAGAGCAGGACAGCCTCGAACCTTGGATCGGTGTTACAACATCTCGCCGGGCGGACCACCGCGTCGATCGCGTTCTCGTCCTGCCCCTGGAAAATGTGAGAACTGCTGTTCATAACACGAGCGTAGCGAGCCACGTTTTTATTTTGCGGCAAAAAATATCAATCACTATAGGACTATTGTCACGACATGTCATAACATGGGCAAACAGGTTATGACAGCATCGAGCCAATACAAGGAACAATTGTTGCCGTTAGAATATTTTTATCTTGTGCAGAATTTGTGTGAACTGTAGGCACGGCAGGACAAATGTTATTTCGGTTTCACTTGGTATGGCTGATTTCTGTACTATACTGCTCCTCCGGCGCGCGTTCCTAAACATGTGCGTCCCATTAGCACGTCCTAAATTTATCGCATACTGACTACGTTTGTGGATGCCGCTGTCCCGTAACTAAAACCTACTGACAAAATTTAGTCCATCTTCGAATGCAAGTCGTAATTAACGTAATAAAATGACACTTTGGAATGCAAGCTATCAAAATGGGCACATAAAAAAGAGGACGAATAAATCGTCACACCTCCGTGTTGACCCTGCCGCAACCCTCGTCTCACGAAAATTGGAGACACCGTACAGGGCCGCTGACCCAATCGCCGCCCAACTAATTTAAAGAGCTTCTAGTAGTTCATGTGCTCTAGATTTATAGCTGCTGCCTCGAGGCAAGCAAGAAACGTTGGTGCACCACATAAACATGCAGACCTATTGCAGGATGGTACACAGAAATGGACTCTGCAAATATCCCGGACATGTCGAAGAGTCCTGTATGTGCGAAGGGGCCGCTGTGTCCGTGAGCTCGTGCGTATGCAAAGTAGTTAAGCATGTTACGCGTTGTTATAACTCACCACGTAACTTTTTATGCCACATTGGTAGGTTTTATTGTTGTATAATAAAGCGTAATTACGCCTAGCGTATGTTACTATATGTAATCATCTGAAAATTTTCCTCGCGGATGCTCTACTCCTTCCTGAAACAACATCTGTGGCGAGGCTGAATAGACGCTCTACTGAAGAGCCCTCGAGTCCCAGAAGCTGCTCGGGTATGTATACTGAGATGAAACCCAGTCCAAAATGACGATCTAAAATGTATATCCTGGGGGGCACCGGCGGGCACAGCATTTTGTTCTGGGGGAAGGGGAAGGAACTGACAGCTAATTTAAAGTTGGAACCATAAATAAGCTAAATTTTGTCCTCATTTGCCTTTTCCGGAGCTGCGTTCTTTCGTTAAACTATTGGTAGCCCATGTCAATGGCTTTGAAATCGCGGTAGTCACAGAGACGAACCCGGATGAAAGCAAGGTTCGGTAAAATGCGTTGCACACGTCCTTTCCCAAAATACCCTTACATTTGTCCATCATCGCCAACAGCCCATTCGTGTGCAGGATGAATCGCACCGACTGCAAAACGAAGGCCTCTTACTCGTAACCTGGCCTAAAACGTAATGAATATGCGTTACTGGTTCCTTTTCTCCAATAGATTCTCCAACACATGTTTAACTGATTGATTTATCTAATTGCGTTTTGCTAATAAATGTAACTAATTCGAATACGAAAAGCAATTTTAAGGATTTCGCCCTGCGACGCCAGTAAAGTGGCGAAAAGAATTTTTTTAAATTGACACGCCTGACGACACGAAAAGGCCAAATAGGCGATATCAGCGCCTAGCCAAACGGCTCATTAAAAGGGCTTCAAATTTTATGAGCACATTCTGATTATAGTGTAGGAGCTGAATATTGCAGATTTTTTAAAAATTACATCTTGGCGAGAGTGAAAAGCGCTGAAACAATTTTTTATATATTTATTTTTTATCGCCGGCCAACTCAGACATTGAACTAATTTTTGTTGATATAGGCAACTTACACAGCTATTTAAGAACTGTTTTAGGATATTTCCCCATATAAACACCCATCTACTACGGGCAATCAGTATTTTGAGGCAATAGCGTGTTTTAACATATAACTTAGTAACTGAACACCCCATGGTATATCCAATTCGTTTTTGCTTGCAAATGATGCCCATACAGTTGTCCAAAACGACGCGAGCGCGATTTTGTAATTTACACCTCTCTGGACGTGGAATTAGGTTCAACTTAAATTTCCCGCGTTCGCATAGCTCTCGCCACCTGTTGGGAGTTTCTGCAACAACGCCCCTCCCCGTACCAGCCCGCGCTATTTATCGTAAAACTGTGACCGATGAGCACCCTTCATACCTAGTGAGTTAGCACTCCCCATGGGTAAGCAGTGGTTTCAGCGCACCATCCCGGTACAATTTGTTTCGGGAGAGCCCCAATAAAACACGACTTCTAGCCTTTTCCCATTACAACACGCCTCCGGTAGGAGCCCATGCATTGACGGCACGCGGGAGTTCCTAATTGGGTACAACGTCACGGTGCAATACCTAATCCTTACAAGAAATAACTGAACAGGTGTTATGCCCATTAGTGTCATTAGTATAGTTGCCCACCGGGGCATCGCCGGGCACTACCGCTAGTTTACTATAAAGCGTGATGGTTATCTACCCCCTTACTGACATAAAACTTCCCATGGCTAAGAGGTTGTTTGAACGCACTATCGTGGCACAAGTTCTTCCCAATAAAACACGAGTTCCAGCCGTTTCCTATATCCACACGCCTCCGGTAAGAGCCCACGTAGGAACAGGTGAGAGTTCTTAATTCTGTACAACTCTGCGGTGAACTAATTGTCATAAAAAAAATAGCACTTGTTATACACATTCGTGTCATTAGTATAGCGGCCCACCCGGACATCACTGGGTTTTGCCGCTATTATTACATAACTTAAGCAACAAACAACATTTGGCGGCGTGATAAACTTATGCCAGAAGGCACGGGGCACCAGAGAGCGTAGGCAGGCTTCGATTGTTTAACATCGCGGCCAGGGGTTCCGTTCCTCGTGGCATAGAAATCGCACTCCGGAGGTTATCGGGCTAGGTTTTCACAAATTCATCCTCCTCGAACCATTAATCGCTAGAGCCATGATTTGATGCTGATTATGTGGTTTCGTGATTTTGCGTTGACAGTGGCGCAATGAGTGCTGCCCACGCGCTGCCCCAAAGGCCATCAAACAAGGCGCACCATACCCTGTGGTTCCCAATTTGTTGCTATTTTGTGCAAGTTTTCGCACCTTGTTTAACTGCCCTTACTGCTGTCAAACAGTGCAACTACTCGAACCACAATTAGCCCCAGTTGAAAGCTACCAATCAACTTTATTTTTGTAGTTGTTTTAAGGGGGACTCTTCTGATGCGATTCCTGTGGGGCTTACCAATTCATGACCCACGGGCTTAAAAAGTACCGTTTACCAATACGAAAAGGTTTAAAAATACATACAAACGTTCCCAACCGCCTATATTATGCTTATTTTAAAAATATGCGATTTATGCACTGAAATAAATACACAAAACTCCACCTTGTTAGACACCTGGCGCCATTTAGTGAGAGTTATATAAGCCAAAATGTGTTTCTTGTTTATTTTTTATTTCATTACCGAAGTGATAATTTCCCAAATAAGCAAAATAGGTCATTAGGAACATTTCTGTGCACTTTTAAACCTTTTCGGATTGGTACGCATGGGTAATGAATGGGTAAGTCCCATAGGAACTGGATCCGGTGAGTGCCCCTTAAAGGGACACTGAAGTGAATTTGTCAAGCTCTCGTTTTTGCTTGCACTGCGTAGACTGGCCTAAATAAGCACACATTTCATCGTTTATCTGGGCGATAAGGCGGTATTTATTTTATAAGTCTGAAAGAACAAAAACTTCAATGTGGGGTTTGGTGTACGAAGCACCGAAGGAGGCGCTTCCTATCCGGAAGGCTACGAGTTAATCCAAACGAACTGGAAATCCCTCTCAACATTTCAATGGACGCAGAAAGGCTCGCGGCCGCGGCCGTTTTGATACTGTGCTTGCATCAGAAATGCAGCGCCCACGGCCGATAAGTGAACCCGGTGCTTCGCGCGCTGCAGCGCGATGTCATGGCCATTACGCAACCGCACCGGACCAAACGTTGCCACTTCGCAGCGAAAATTATGGCCGAAAGCTTGCTTGCTTGCTCGAAACAAAAAGAATCTCACCGCTGCTAGCTCGAAGCGCGATCGACTTCAGCAAAAAAACAAGCAAAGAAACCAATAAATGAACAGACCCTTTCAAAAAGTGTAAATGTGGTGCTGCTGAGGCCGAGCACGCAGAAACAATTTCTCGGCCTCAGGTATCCCCGCCCTACCGCCACTATTTTATGCTAGAATGAGGTCGACACCTGGCTACACAGCGCATTAATCTGTTTTGACACAATTGTGTCGAAACAGATGTTCCTGCGTTGGTCACGGCATCATGTCGCTAACATCATCTTCAGCGTCATAGTGCACCACATCTTAATTTTGCTTTACACCACAAATTTCTGATCTTATGAGCATGTTTTAGCAGCGGTGGTGGATAAATACAGGCCTCACTACATTTCTTCCGCTATGTTGTCAATCCCTTCGAGATATTGAGAACCGTGTTTTGACGACAGAGGGACAGACAGCGCCATTCGTGTTCGCGAGAAATGAGCTCGCGTGCCTCATATATCGAAACCTCTGCGCGCGCAAAGCCTCAAATGCAAGTGTTCTGCGGTCTGAAACTGCGGCTGCACCTACGGGCGTGACGCAGGCGCAGCGCTTCAGTAGAGTGCAGGATGAGCGGGCAGGGCAAGGACGTGTGCAAAGGGAATGCTACTCCTCGACTTCTGTCAGCGCGGGGTGTCGCGAAACTGGTAGTCGGAGCTCTAGTCAACGCCGCGGATGGCGGGCCACCGAACTATCACAATTGGCCCTGTGAATTCTGTTAAGGTGAAAAGCGGCGTGAGGAGACCGTTGGACGTGGCTACCCAGGACGAAACCTGTCTACTAACATGCCCAAGCGATGCTGTCCATAACCCAACGAGGCCCGTTCTACATGGTGCCAATTTCGCCAGCGAATTCGCAGCCGGGGCAAAGCGATCTGTTCTTCCTATTTTTTTCCTGCTGCGACGAATTGCCAAACACCAAGCAGCGTTCTCAGGAGACGTTTTACTTTCCAAACATTTGGCCATTTGCCACAGCAACGAGAACAGATCGCTTTGAGCACGAACACGGCGCCGCAGCTGCGAATTCGCCGGGGAAATTCGCACCATGGGGAACGGGGCTAAGGTATAGTGAACTAGAATAGTTCTAGTTCACTGTAGCTAAGGCGACTACCGAACTGCGCAGTCAGCGGCTGTGGCGCCCCCTGGCCTTGACGTCAGCTTAGGGACTCGCGCCGCTGTCGTCTGCTACACTCGCGCCGCTGCTACACTCGCACCGCTGTCGTCCGCTTGTGAGGGGCAGCAATGCTTGTGCTAGAAATCACCCGCTTTCATGCTTCAGTGCATTAAAAAAGTGTATTTGTAGTAATTCAGTTATTTTACCAGCTTCCGACGCCTCTGGATAATTTCAGGCTGTATCCCGCACAAGTTTGCAACACACGAGAACGAATCCAACTTTCTTCAGAGATTCGGTCGGATGATCGTATGTAACTCGTCCTTTCTAGCTTGTTTGCGAGGTTCAGTGCTCAGAGCTCCTCGATAAGTATTCAAAACGCGTATGCTTCTGTAAAATACTTTTGAAATGCTCTTATTGCGACTCAAGAGTCCAATGCTAGGCACCAAGCAGCGGACTCCTGCACATGAATCGCCCAGCAGGAAATAAAACGGCTGTCTTGTATTTTTTTCGCCGCTGTTACTTTGTATTACATAAATGTTTTTTTTTTCTGTGCCAACTTATTAATTTTTCTTCCCTGTCACAAACGTCTTATTCGTAGGTTTGGGGATGTATGGGAGGCTCACAAACATCGTGTGGGTATTGTCTTCAGGCTCTAAGGCATACATGTACCTTCTTCAGAAATTGGCTTTCGTTATGGCAGCGAACACGAAGGTGCGTATCCGCACCTTTCGTTGTTTATTCACATATTCAACTGCAATAAAAAGGTTTGAGCTACGCCACCGCGAAACCACGAAGACAACGTTGTCCAGATACTCGAAGGCGGCTTTTGTGCCGCGCATTTCTATTTGGAAGCAGCCATGAAGCAAGGTCTTCGGGCCACTTCACGGAGTCAAGAAGCAGCCCACAATGAAGCAAGGTCTTATGGCCACTTCACGGAGTCAAGAAGAAGCCCATCATTAATCAAACTCAATGATTGTTGACTAAATAAAGTTGTTCCTCCACCTCCTCCACTAGCGCAACCATCGTTACCATAAGGAAATGAATCTCAACCCGAACAGTTATGACATGTTTGCGGTGTTGAAGGCTTGGTATACTCGCTAACGAACGCAATAAATAGTATACGTGCCGGTTTTCAGTATAACAAGAATCGGAACCGATGAATATGTCCAAGAAGCTCTTTATTGTTATTCAATCCTTTCGGGCGTAAAGAACAAATCCTGGCCTACTCAGGATGACGTTCCTCGAATTAAAGAAGATCACTCTCTCTTATGCATGCACTGAGGAGCCCGCACACAAACCAGCTCGATTTTAATGTCAGATGAAGTTTTCTCCTCCTCCCGGGAGTAAGGCCCCTTACTCCTCCCCCTCTTGAGTGGAGTTCTACTCCAACGCATATCTGAATACTGGGAAGATATAGCTGTGGAAAATGTACCGAACCATCCCTCCAGGTCTGAACAAATATAGTGTTACTATACATGTTTACCGTACACGTGAGTCGTTTTGCTCAACTTAAGCCTCCATATGAGTTAGAAGCCTGGTATAAAACCAGCACGCGCCTATACACACAGTGGGTTATTGCCCGGTAGTGCACTTCGGCATAATTTCATGCCATGACAACGTAAGCGACCCGCCGCGGTGGCTCAGTGGCTAAGGCGTTGCGCTGCTGAGCACGAGGTCGCGGGTTCGATTCCCGACCGCTTTTCTGATGGAGGCGAAAAGCAAAAACGCCCGTGTGTACGAGATTTCGGCGCACGATAAAGATACCCAGGAGGTCAAAATTAATCCGGAGCCCTCCACTACGGCGCGCCTCATCGCCTGCGTTGCGTCGGCGCGTTAAACCCTACAATCAATCAATCAAACAACGTAAGCGATGTGATCCAATACCTTCGAGCGTTTGGCAAAGTTGCAAAGACTCTTCTACCACCTACGATTACCGGGAATCGTAATGCCTTCTGCCGAAACCGACAGCCGCGAAGGCCTGGAATTTGTTTTTGTCTAGCATTTTTGCTGTTGTCGTTTATTAGACTCTGGCTGTTCCGATTGTTCGAAAGATTGCTGAGTACGACGCCTAGCACCGACTCTTCGCGCTCCGCACACGACCGGCTTCGCTGGAAAGGGTGACTCCGGTAATGTTTCTTCCACAGCGGTACCAAAAACTATACTTTAAATCATGCCTAGAGCTACTGTATGCCATTTTAAGTCTTCTATTATGATAAAAAGGCGCGCATACGTAAAATCTGGTGCGGACAAGCATCAAAAGTCAACCGAGAGGAAAGAAACAGCAGGGAGAGCGAGCCCGAGTGAAGCAGACGACAAATGCAATAATCCCTAAGCCGACGTCACGGAGACGCGTTTCGCAGCGCCGCCCGTGGTCGCGCTCACCGCCAATACGCACCGGCCGTCTTTCCTGCTTCTTCTGGTTTTTCTCCTGCTCTCGCTCCAGGTCCCGCAGTTGCATCACTTGAGACGAAACCCTGGGCCGCCCGAAGTCGCCGCGGCCCTTGGTCACGATAACGTGGTGTCCTGAACGCAGGTCACGCATCGGGGTGCGATGCAGGTGGATGCTGCGTCTCGGCTCGCCAGTGATTCCCCCGCAGGGCTCCGCATCCACATCCGAGTCGGAAGAGCGCGAGCTGGAGTCGCTGGACGAGGGGCTCACCACGACAATTCGGTTCATCTTGGTGGACATGATGTTCGCCATGCCTGCCGCATCACCCATCCCTGCCGCTGATTTATACGGCCGCCTGTTTGCCCGGGAGAACGAGTCCTGCGAGCCCTGTCCGGCTGCTCTGTCGGCGTTGGGCCCCCGAGGCTGCTGCTGGTGGTGCTGCTGGTGCTGTTGGCTCGCTCTGCCGGTGCCTTGATCTGGTGTCCCCGGGAATGCGCGTGGACGCTGGTGGTGGTGGCCCGAAAAATGGCGCATACCTACTTAGGGGGATTGGCCAAGAAGAGTTATGTTTTCATTACAATCAATCATGCGAGGCAAAATAATGGAGCAGAAGAAAGAATTTGGTCTAGGGTAATGAGAGAGAGAGAAAAAAAAACACGAAAAAAAAAACAACAGAGAGAAGAGTAGGAAAACTATAGTAAAAGTCAGCCTAATCGGAATGTTTTTAACACTGCAGACGAGCTGTCTCCAAAATGAAGAAGTGGATGGCGTTGCACCCGTCCCTATGGCATCGGCCCAGCCTAGTCCCCACAAGCGGCAAAAGCACCGGTACAGTCAAAGGCAGTCCAAGACGCAGCAGGGGAATCTCCAGCAGCCTTCTTCGATGGTTACAAAATCGGCGGCAAAAAATGAAATGCTCTTCGGATTCAGTTACTTTGGAAAAGTGGCACAAAGGGGAGGTTATCAGATATGCCCTATATAAATACCGATTAAGTGGCGGCACACCACAACGAAAAGAAGTCAGCAATACTTCGCACAAGCGAGTTTGGCGTAAACTTCTCTTCCAGCGGTACCTGAAGTGTTCAAGTTCAGGAGAAGTGTTCAGACCATGATCGGAGGCATTTTGATTGAACAGGTATTGGGCGTGGGGCCGCGCGCCACATTCGAAACTTCGTCGCGTCAGGAGTCCACCGCGGTTGTTCAGAAACAACACCAACCATATACTTAACGTGAATGCGCCACTTCTACTTGGTTGCTAAATTTTCATTTAATGTAAGAAGCTTGTAGATCATGTGAAACATTAAAAAAAAAAAACGTTTTATACGGCAATTACAGCATTGCAACGAAAGACGAAGGAAGCATAGTCCAAAGTGGAGTTGACTTTGCCTTGACAAAGTCAGTAAAATTCGAACATGAATTGTCTGACCGAGCGAGCAAATGTGTTTGCGTCCCTAGCAAGCGACGGGACTTTTTCTATCAATCCCCAACGGGAGTTTACCTGTCTGTGCATCGTTCCTTTTAGGGGGTTTGTCTTGGCGCCGCCCCTTTTACACGCGGCCTCAGCGTGTAATCGGGACGACTCCTCATAAATCGCTTACGAAACATCCCGCCAAGGCAATTGCCTGTATCTTTAAGCCGCAAGAGCTACACCGCCACCGTTCAGCAATATCAAGCTACTAAACGTATTTTGTGACCTGCGAACATAAGCCTAAACGCAACAAACGCAGTTTATTGTCTGGGTAGAAAATATAACAAAACATGGCGTTACAGTGCGCCAATGGTTTCACCTGCTGGATTGAAGCAACAATACTTTTGAACATTTAAATTTTACTAACAGCGGACGAAAGCTTCCTCGTCAGTGGTTTTGCATACGCCAAGTGGTTGAGGCCATAGAGTTTCTGAGTACTAGAGAGGAAACTACGTCTTGTAAGCCATGTCGTCGTGGGGGTTCATGGGAAGACCCCCCTTTTTGGTTTCGGCTTGACATGACAATTTGATTCTTAAGCGTTTTGGGGGATTTGCTTTCTTTACTATGCGTTAACACGTTTACGAGCTACAAGGAAGCCGAAATCCTCCCTGTTCTGTGGTAGCCGTGTTCGGTGAAACAGCCGGCAGTGCGTGATCGTCCTTGCGTTGCTCATGCCGCAGTCGACGGGCGCATGACTGACCGGGTAATATGCCGCCGCGAAATTTGTAGCCGACGAATAGAAGAAACAAAACGTACTTCGACGAACACACGATACGACCACGGGAATACGACAGATACCGGCGTTTGTATGCATCCTATCTTGTCATCGTGCATGACTGTTTAACGCCACGTTTTCTTTTTTCTTGTTGAACTAGTTGTCGGTGCACCAGTTCACCACGAATGCAATGTTTTCATAGGCGCGCTCAAAAAACTTCCCAAACTCTTCAAACAACTTTTTATTTGCAATAATGGTAAAATCAATAAAATCAAAGTCGCTAATGAGTTTCCCCCCATATATTAACCTTGTTCGTGCTACAACCTTGGCCTGCAGAATAGCAGGCACAACTGTTCTGGCAAAAATACGCTTTACTTCCTTTTTCCTTAGTTTAAAACAGCCTGTTTTTATTTTCCACTTACATAATTGCAGATTATTGCTCGCGTTTTTGTGGCACTTTGTTTAAATTTGCGGTCACTAAAACGTTTCAATCCAAGCCAATGATGAAACTAAGGCGAACGCGATGTATAATGGCGGTCCATGACGACACAGACGGCCTTGATGTGAGCCGCATAAACGCTAGCGCCAGATTCCTCTCTAGTGTATATTGTAAGAAACTCTATAGTTCAGGCCAACCACAGACGGAACGGCATATGCATTGCTGGTCTCGCTTTTCAATTTCAAACAGGACCTGCACGCCCACCTCACGTTTTCGCCGGGGGGGCGCTCCGATCGCTCGATCTGTTCGGACGCGCCTCGTATGGGCTCCGCCGAGTTTTATGCGCTGAGCCGAAACTTCCAGGCCCATCCATCTGACTTCAGCATCCAGAGACGTCGGAAGGCGTCAGGACCACCCGAAGTATCCTCTTTGGTGGTTCCCTACACTTCTCGTGCCGAAATTGCCGATCGACCGAAGACCACGCCGGGGTTAGGCTTAACGCCTAGGACTCGCCCGGCCTTGCCTCGCCGAGCCTCAGCGCAACGCTACCAACATGGAGGCAATCGCCGTCGATGGTGAGCCAATCAACGCGGAAGAACTCCGTCACGAGGATTGGAAAACTGTGCGCAACAGACAACGAAGTCTTCACCAACCTGCAAAGAATTCAACCGTAGAAAATCGCCGCTTGCAGAAGCCGCCACGCCGTGGCCCTCCGGCCGCGCCGCTGCCGCCCGACGACATCAAGATAGTGCTCCGACCACGGGGAGGACTGGATCTTCGCAAAGTTACGCCGGCAGCACTAGCGGACACGGTGCTTCAAGCAGCCCAAATAGCCCAAAACCCTCAAGATCAGCTACGTATCCGACCTACACCGAACTATGTAATCGTCAGCACTCCCTCAGAAGAACGAGCTCAACGCTACGCCGACATCAAAGCCATTCAGGTAGGCGGCAACTCCTTCATGGTTGTTGCGCATGTGGCGGCTCCTTCGAACACCACGGCAGGGATAATTTTCAATATCCCCGAAACGGATACCGATGAAGAAATCCAAAGCAGCATTTTCAACTACAACCCAGAACTCCCCATTTTGGCCGTGAAGAGACTCGGAACATCGAATATGGCACAAATCCTATTTAATGGAAACCGAGTCCCTTATTGGGTGCGGTACAGATCGACGACCTACCGCTGTAAGCCATATCGACGTAAAACTGAAGCATGCCTCGCCTGCTGGCAAGTCGGTCACAGATAGGATGTTTGTCCTAACCAGAAACCCTCAAGCCGCTGCAGTATCTGCGGAACACCAAATCCCACCGAAGACCACACGTGCACACCAAACTGCATTGTGTGCGAAGGAAACCACCCGACAGGGACGACGGACTGCCCGCAACGTTTTCAACCACGCCGACGCATAACATATGCTCAAGTTCTCAAGGACTCGCCCTCAAACCCCTCATCGAACAGTGTCAGCCAACCCTCCAATGACAGCGGGACCAAAAGGACAATGAATAACCAAGCAAGCAACACCCAACGAACAGCAAGCAGACCTAACGGCGAACCGAAGGTGAGCCACACAGTTGCTTCTTTCCACTGCTCAGCCCTCAAAGTTACATCCCCACCACCCTCGCAACCCCCACCACCACCACCAGCCGCGATACCCCCTGAGTTCCTCCAAGAACTTAAGGCCATGCGCCAGGAAATACAGGCACTCCGTGCAGAAAATCAAGCCCTAAGAAATGAAATAACAACTCTTAAACTACAAACGATCAACCAGACGCACAAATGGACACAGATCTCCCTCCCGCGCAAAAACGCAAAGCGGCGGATCCACTCCCTAACGAACCCGAACCGTCACTTGACCATCGAATTACCGTTGTTGAGAAGAGCTTAAGCAACATCCGCAAAACACTGCACGAGCAGAAGGTAGAATTTAAATCAACCTGCAGCAACTTTAGTGCCAGCCTTGACGCACTCCGAAACGAACTACACGAAGGCATTAAACGAGTACTTGAAACCGTCCAACCAGTAATGGGTCAAGATCACATGTCATTCCCTGCTCTTAATGGCCAACCCTAAAAAGAGTATAACGCTATGGCAATAGAATTGCCGAGGATACTCTAAAAAAAAGCAGAGCCTACAGTTACTCATCCAAGCTCAGCAATCTCCTCCCCAAATTATAACGCTACAGGAAACAGGCAAGACGGTCTCGCTCCCTGGGTACAGAGCATTTCAAAACAGGAACAGTCCACTCACAGCAATACTGGTACACCGCAATATCCCAGCAGTAAGGGAACAGTTTGAAAACACCGACGTCAAACACGACTTTGTTACAATTCATCCCACCCAAAAACAAGAAGACACGCTCCACATACTCAACGTATTCAGCCCCCAAAAAGCGCACCGCCAAAATTTTAAGAACCTCTTCACACTAGCTAAAAATGCAGCGGGGTCACAACCTCTAATTATAACAGGCGACTACAACGCACCACATCGAGCCTGGGGTTACCCCACAGACACAGCAAAAGGGAGAAACCTATGGGAACAGATACAACAACTACATTTTACACTTGAAAATGACCCCCAGACACCCACCAGAATAGGAAACAGCGTACAGAGAGACACTACACCCGATCTCACCTTAACCCATCGCATAAAACAAGCAACGTGGCAAGTTACAGAACACACACTAAATAGTGACCCCTACATAATACAAATAACAATACCCATAGGTAATAAGCTAAGACAACTACGCAAATCACCAAACATAATAGACTGGCCAAAATTCAGACTTCATAGACAAAACCAACAGGAATCACAAGAAACGACATCTCTAGAGAGATGGACACAGCAATTACTAGAGGATGTCAAGCTGCATACGAAAACGCCAGATGAAACTCTCCCGGATGAAATAACGGACCCCCATCTCCTACACCTTAGAGAAGCATATCACAGCATCCAAAAAAGATGGCGGAAAAATAAACTCAACCATCGCCTACGCAGGAAACTAGCAAAGCTGGGCGAATCAATACAAAAGTACACAGCTCAACTAGCACAAACCCAATGGGATGACATATGCAACCAAATGCAAGGAAACCTGGGCATGAAAAGAACATGGCAGTTATTGAAACACCTCATTGACCCCAACAACACTAAATCAGAAACAACAAACCGAATAACACACCTAGTACAAAGCCATAAAGGAGGACAGGAAGATCTCATCAGCCAAATCAAAGATACATACTTCCCAGAAACACCACCGGACCCAATCCACCCTTACCGAGGAGAAGTGAACCACGAACTAGACAAAGAAATAACTGAATCGGAACTAAGAGGAGCCTTGCACAAACTACGCAAACAGTCCGCACCAGGACCAGACAAAATTACTAATAAAATCCTCAGAAACCTAGACGACACTTCATAACAACCCTCACAGCCCTTTTTAACGCATATTGGACCACAGAAACACTACCCCAAGAATGGAAACATGCAAAGGTCACGTTTATACCAAAACCGGGAAAATCCCTCAAAATCGAGAATCTAAGACCAATATCTCTAACGTCATGCCTGGGCAAGCTATTAGAGCACATAATTTATGCGAGATTGACACAGCACTTAAGCAGACTCCAAATCATACCACCGACCATGATAGGTTTTCAAGCGGGACTCTCCACACAAGATATACTACTGCAACTTAAACAAGAAATAATCACCCCAGCAAATCACTTTGACACAGCAGCAATCCTAGCCCTAGACCTCCACAAAGCGTTCCACAACGTTAAACACTCAGCTATTCTAAACAACTTACAAGCAACAAACCCCGGACAAAGAACTTACAGATACATCCAAAATTTCCTCTCAAATAGAACAGCAACAATATCAGTAGGAGATGTGCAGTCAGACACCATAACACTACCAGCTAAGGGTACCCCACAAGGGGCTGTGCTGTCACCTCTCCTCTTTAACTTAGCAATACTAAACATCCCAAAAGAATTAAACAAAATACCCACATTGAAATACTTTATACGCGGATGATATTACATTGTGGATACATGGAGGTAGCGACGCTCACATAGAACACACCCTTCAAAAAGGAGTAGAGGCAGTCTCAAAAGCTGCAAACGAAGCAGGATTAACCTGCTCACCTTACAAGTCAGAATTACTCTTGCTCCCGCCCAAAAGAAAGAAAGAGAAAACACCTCCACAGATTTCACTCCACATTCAACAACATCAGATACACATAGTTAAAACAATCAGAATACTAGGATTGCACATACAAGCGAATCGCTCAAACACAATCCACATCAAGAATCTCTCAACCCACGTAAACCAAACCATATGCCTCATGAAAAGAATCACCAATCGAAGAGCAGGACTTAGGGAGCGAGACCGTATTCGCCTGATTCAAGCATTTGTAATCAGCCGAATTACCTACTCCATCCCCTACCTCCATTTAAGCGCCCAAGAAATGAAAGCAATAAATACACTAATTAGAAAAGCATACAAAGCAGCATTATGAATACCTTTAAATACATCTAACGCTAGACTCGATGAGCTAGGCATATACAACAATTGCGAGGAATTAATAGAAGCGCATTTAACTAATCAATCAGTCCGTCTGACCAAAACTACCACAGGTCGACATATACTAAAACAGCTCAGAATCAACCCCCCGGCAATAATAGCTGAGAAAGAGCCCATCCCATTAGAAATAAGAAACAACCTTATCATAAAACCACTGCCGAAACATATGCACCCAACACATCACCAATACAGACGAGAACTTAGGGCACAATACCTACAAAAAAGATACCCTCCAGGTCAAAACACCCTCTTTGTGGATGCCGCCGAATACCGACATAAAGCAGCATTCGCCATTGTCGTAACGAAAGGCACAGACGAACCACCAGTGCATGCAATAACCATCCGCACGAGAAACCCAGCAGAGGCGGAAGAGGCAGCAATAGCCGTAGCATTGACGCAACGCCCCACGCCCCCCACAATTATCTCAGATTCCAAAACCGCTATTCAAAATTTCGCCCAGGGCAACATTTCATCCCTGGCGCTCAAAATTCTTCAGAAGAATCCCCCCCTCACCCCAGTAGACATACTCTGGACACCGGCCCACGCGGGACAGGAAGGGAACGAAACCGCACACTCTCAGGCTCGAGATCTTACCTTCCGAGCTGGAGTGGCGCCCGACCCATCCCACGGGGCAAGGTCATCCAGAGACAGTCTCCTTAACTATACCGATATTACGGAACATTACCGCCTCTGCCGCCGAAAGCTAGCACCACCGCACCCGGAACTCACAACAGCCCAAGAGCAAGACTGGAGGCTCATACAAACAAACACATACCCACACCCAACCCGCCTGCACCTAATCCACCCAACACAAGTCCCATCCCCGAACTGCACCCTCTGCACAGCCCCAGCCACCCTACCCCACATTCTGTGGGCCTGCCCCCAAAACCCCTATCCCCGAATCACCACAGCTGAGCAGTGGAGAGAAGCACTGGCATCCCACGACAGGGATGTACAGACCTCCCTGATCGCAAGGGCCGCCTCGGTCGTCGTTGGGCTGATAACAACGACCACCAACTTCTCACGCTAAAGACAAGCTCAGTTAATAAAGTTTTGTCTCTCTCTCTCTCTCAATTTCAAACAGCACAAACTTGAGCGCGTGACGTCTTCTCATTGGCGCACTTGCGCTAAACTTTGAACGTGGGAACCGACCAGAGCGTTTCGAGTGGGCAGAAAAAAAAATGTCCAAAAGTATATTATATGAGTCGGCGTATTTTTTGCGAAAGAATGCGAAACTGATTTGTCTATCGGAATCGCGTGAAAATACTGCAGGCCTAGCAATACATAGCGTTTATCGATATTACCTAGAGTTGAAACTGTCGCTGCGATCGCACGCCTACATAGGAATTGTGGGTACCCGGTGAGGCGGATTGGCAGCAAGTGGCTAATGCAGATTTAGGGCTAAGGATTACGGAAAATGAAAATTTAGCAAGCAAGTAGAAGTGGCGCATTAGACGTTAGGTTGCTGGCGCGTTAGGCGCATTAGACGTCGGTTCTGTTTCTGAGCAACATCGGCGGACACCTGACGCGACGAAGTTTCGAACGTGGCGCGCGGTGCGACACCCACCATCCACGCGCATTCCGGGGCCCTAGTAGCCTTTATTATTACGCGTATGTTTTCTCAAATTCCACCGCAACTAACAATTTTTGCCAACTCTTCTTTCCAATCTTGTAAGTTGTACTTGTAAGTTTCGACTTGTAAGTTGTGAGCGGGCGAATTAGCGCCCTTCTTGCTAGATTCCTGGCAAATCCCCCACGTGGGTATGCGCCATAAGACGTGGAACAACAACCGCAACAACAACGACAGCAGAGGCAGCGGCAGAGCGAGCCAGCAGCCCCAGTAGCACCACCAGCACCAGCCTCGGAGGCCCAACGCCGACAGCAGCAGCCGGAGTGGGCTTGCAGGACTCGTTCTCCCGGGCAAGCAGGCGCCCGCATAAATCGGCGTCAGGGATGGGTGATGCGGCAGGCGTGGCGAACATCATGGGCACAAAGATGAACCGCATCGTCGTAGTGAGCCCATCGTCCAGCGGCTCCAGCTCGCGCTCTTCCGACTCGGATGTGGAAGCGGAGCCCTGCGGGGGAATCACTGGCGAGCCGAGACCGAGCATTCACCTGCATCGCACCCCGATGCGTGACCTGCGTTCAGGACACTACATTATCGTGACCAAGGGCCGCGGCGACTTCGGGGCGCCCAGGGTTTCGTCTCACGCAATGCAAGTGCGGGGCCTGGAGCGAGGTCAGGAGGCCCAGAAGAAGCAGGAAAGACGGCCGGTGCGTATACACTGCCGCTGGCTGCGCAATTCGGTAGTCGCGTTAACCCCCTTCGCCATGGTGCGAATTTCACCTGCGAATTCGCAGCTGCGCCGCCGCTCGTGCGTCAAAGCGATCTCTTCTCGTTACTGTGGTACATGGACAAATGTTTGGAACACTAAAACGCCTCCTGTGAACGCCGCTTGGCGTTTGGCACTTTGTCGCAGCAGGGAAAAATAGGAAAAACAGATCGTTTTGCCACGGCTGCGAGATCGCCGGCGAAATTGGCACCATGTAGGACGGGCCTCATAAGGTTACGGACAGGATCTCTTGGGCATTTTTTGGCCCAGGTATAGCCACCTCCGACGGTCTCCTCACGCAGATTTTCAACTCAAGTGAATTCACCCGGCCAATTTTGATAGTTCAGTGGCCCGCCGTCTACGGCGTTCACTAGAACTCCGACTACCACTTGGCGGCCCCACGCGCTGACAGAAGTCGAGGGGTAGCATTCCCTTTGCACACGCCCTTGCCCTGCCCGCTTATCCTGCACTCTAACCAAGCCTCATGCCCGTGAATGCGGCCGCAGTTGCAGACCGTAGAACACTTGCATTTGTGGCTACCGGCGGACCACCAGCACAGCAAAGCTAAAATTTAGCGTTTGCTACAAACGAACACTTTCCCCAACCCAGTTCGTCTTACCCACGTACACCCAAGTATCTATCCAACCACAGCATGCCACCTGTGTGGTGAAAACGCCACCCTATCTCACATAATATGGGCATGCCCCCAGGATCCGTTCCCACTAATCACCACTGAGGAGCACTGGGAGGCCACGCTCCGCAGCTCCGATCCGGACCTTCAGGTCCTGCTAATCGACAGGGCTGAGGAGGTCGCTGGAGAATGGATGCCACCGGCTACAAGCGCGACCTAAATGGCATTAACCGAAATAAAGTTTTAAATGCGGAGCATTTCTTAGGCTCGCCTTGTCCTGCGTCGTTGATGGCGGCGCCGTCCACACGCTCACTGCGCATGCGCAACTCTCCTCCTTACACCCACAGCTCCGCGATACTACACTATAAAAAAAGAAATAGTTAGCGGCGCCCGGTTTCGATCCCACGACTCTCTGGCTGCAACGGGAGGTACGCGGTGCTCTTCCCACTACGCTACAAATCCGGGACAGGAGCAAGTGCTACGAACGCGCCTTATGTCCTTGACTCATTCAAACTACGTCAAGAAGCTACTGATACAACGAAGGCACGCGAAGCTGAACGTCAACGGAAACGACGAACTGAAAACTTTAGAGGGGGATGCTGAATTTCCCGTGGGAAAGCTGTGGCGGGAAGCGTCACGCGCCTTGCAGCTCAACCAGCCCCGTCCGCAGCGCCTCTGATGCTGATTGTGGCAGGATGCCCCTAGGGATTGGCCAACCAAAGAATCTATCACGAGATAGGTTCGCGTTCAACCACCGTCGTCATCTTCCCGTAGGGGAACCGCCGAAGAAGAAGAAGAACGAGGAGACAAAGCTGCGAAGAGGAGGGCGTGTACATTGCTCTCAGCCGGTGCACCAATGTCAACAACCTTTTCCTCACCAAAGCTGACGGAGACTGCCGATTCTACCACAGAGACAACATCGACAAGAACATGATGGACGAGTTTCGGCGCCTCGAGAACCACCGCCTACTCACCGTAACACAACAGCACTTGCGTGCCTTTGCCACCGGTGTGGACCCGGACGTGGAATTCCCTTTGGCGCTAGTAACAACCAGATCACTCAACATAACGGCAACACAATGGAACCACACGAAACCGCCACGATGCTTCGCATCCTCATCAGGGTTCCCCACGGGAACCCTATCTCACATAATATGGGCATGCCCCCAGGATCCGTTCCCACTAATCACCACTGAGGAGCACTGGGAGGCCACGTTCCGCAGCTCCGATCCGGACCTTCAGGTCCTGCTAATCGACAGGGCTGAGGAGGTCGCTGGAGAGTGGATGCCACCGGCTACAAGCGCGACCTAAATGGCATTAACCGAAATAAAGTTTTTCGGTCTGTCTATCTGTCGCGCGCGCAGAGGTTTCGATATATGATGCACGCGAGCTCATTTCTCGTGCACGCTAATGGCGCTGTCTGTCCCTCTGTCGTCAAAACACGGGTCTCATTATCCCGAAGGAATTGTCAACAACATATATAGCGGAAAAAGTGGTGAGACCGGTATTCATCCACCACCACCGCTAAAACAGGCTCATCAGATTAGACATTTGTTGTGTAAAGCAAGATTGAGGTGTAGTGCATATGATGCTGAAGATGATGTTGGCGACATGATGTCATGACCTACCCACAAACGTCTGCGTCAAGACAATACGTTATGTAGCCAGGTGCCTACCTCGTTCTGGCATAAAACAGTGGCGGGAGGGCGGGAATACGTGTGGCCGTGAAAATGTTTGTGTCCTCGGCCTTAGCAGCCCCACACTTGGAGTTTTAAATGCAGAGCATTTCTTTCACTCACGATGTCACCCGTTCTTGGCGTCCGTAGTTGTCCGCATCGCTCGCAGGTGCGCCCTCTCGGCGCGATCGTGGCGTGATAAAGGCGGGTGTCGGCGAGGCTGGCCGCTGGAACGCACTCATCGCCGCGCTCTCTCGTCAGCCCCGCTCCTCCTCGCCTACTCTCCGCTCGCATCGCGCGCTCTCTCCGCGGTCGGTTCGCGCCCAACAGGTGGGGGCGCGCGCGTCGCGGGATCAACAACATCTGTGGCGTGATCGTGACGTCAGCATCGCGCGCGCGTGGCGCGATCGTGGCGTGATAAAGGCGGGTGTCGGCGAGGCTGGAACGCACTCATCACCGCGCTCTCTCGTCAGCAGTTGCCACAAGTGCAACAACATTAACGTAACGCAAACTACTTAACGTCGTGCGCCCCCGGAAATGCTCTGCATTTGATCGTGCCCCTCGCGAGGGGGATGTTTCTGCATCGCTTCCCCGTGGACATCGTTTGCAAACCACAATTTTTTTCAAGGAAGCGCACTGAAAGTACCGTCAGAGGCAATTCCCTCGAGCAGCGCACACTCGCAGCTAATACAAAGACCTGGGGCGATGGCGCATATCAAAGCGGCCTCAAACAAACCGCGCATTCATAAAGTACAGGCCAGCTCCCACGGCTATAAGCCGGGTGGGGTTTCAAGTATTTACGTACGACCCGACTCAAGTATGCCCGAGATATGCCTTGCGCTCAACAATGAGGACGCGCACGAGCCTTCGTGCTCACGCTGTGGCAGAAGTGTTTTTTGAAAGAGTGTTCATATTTTTTTCCGGAAGTCGATTGAGCTACCAGCTAGCAGCGCGTATGTTCTTTTTGTTTAGAGTTCCGCATGCTTTTAGTCATAATTTTCGCTGCGATGGGGCTACGTTTGGTCCGCTGCGGTTGCGTGATGGCTATGGCATGGTGCTGCAGCGTGCTAAGCACCGGGTTCACTTATCGGGCGTGGGCGCTGCATTTCTGACGCAAGCACAGTATGAAAACGGCCGTGGGTGAGGGATTTCCAGTTCGTTTGGATTAACTCGTAGCCTTCCGCGTATGAAGCGCCTCCTTCGGTGCTGCATATCTCCACTTTTACGCGTGCGGCCCCAGTAACGAGAGAACGATGCAAAAGCCGTCGGGGCGAGAGTAGAGCCGTCGTCGCTTTGGTTGCGGAGATCCTTCCAGTCCCGTTGAAAAACATCTCCCGCCTCGTCTCTCAATCCCTTTCCCTTGATAATGGTGGAAGCATTACCAGGCTTATCAGTTTTGCTTACCGCGTGAGGAGCAGATGATGCGCCACCGTCCTCTGCGCGGTGTGCCGCTGTTAGTCACGCGGCATCCCCGAACATGCATGTTACTCGTCAGTTACGTTGACAGCGAGTGTGAGATGCTACTAATGTTCACACAAACTGACGCCATTCTTTTCCCAACTAAACCTCCGCGTTGTTTTCCTGTTACTGCGTACGATGCTGAGGAGTATGCTCAAAGCTCAAGTTCTCTAAATCCGAAAAGGTTTACAAATACATAGATGTTCTTAATGGCCTAGTTTGCTTCTTTTGATATATATCACCTCGGTAATGAAATCAAAAATAAAGAAGAAAGTAATGAAAAAAACACATTACCTCTCACTAGATGGCGCAAGCTGTCTAGCAAGGTAGTTTTGCGCAGAGTGACTACTTCGAAGAGCTCTGGTTTTGTGTGTTTATTTTGGTACAGAAATCGCATATTTCTAAAATAAGCAAACTAGGCGGTTGTGAACGTTTATATGTATTTGTAGAGCTTTTCGTATTAGAAAACGATACTGTTTAGGCCCGTGGGTCATGAATTGGTAAGTCCCACAGGAATCGGATCAGAAAAGTCTTTTTTAAAACAACTACAAAAAATAATGAAGATTGGTAGCTTTCAACAGGGGCTAATAATGGTTCGAATAGTTGCACTGTTTCACAGTTGTAAGGGCTGTTAAACAAGGCGCGAAAACTTGCACAAAATAACAACAAATTGGGGGGGCCACAGCGGATGGTGCGCCTTGTTTGATGGCCTTTGTGGCAGCGCGTGGGAAGCTCTCATTGCGCCACCGTCAACAGAAAATCGTGGGCCAAGATTCACAGGATCAGCATCAAATCATGGATCAAGGGATTAAGCGTTCGGGAAGGATCAATTTGTGGAAATTAACCTAGCCCGATAACCTCCGGAGTGCGATTTCTATGCCACGAATCGGTAACGGAACCCCTCGCCGCGATGTTAAGCAATCGAAGCCTGCCTACGCTCTCTGATGCCCCGTGCCTTCTGGCATAAGTTTATCACGCCGTGAAATTTTGTTTGTTGCTTCAGTTATGTAATAATAGCGGTAGAACCCGGCGATGCCCGGGTGGGCCGCTACACTAATGACACGAATGTGTATTGGCCCCGAGGACATACCGTGGCGCCACCTACGAGTGACGTCACTTGTAGGACGCAGAATCGTGTTGTCGTCTGCTACAGCAGATTTCCCGTGAGTATGCGGAAGCGTGTTTTTTTCTTGTGGCCACCGTCTCGCCCGCTCCTTGTGGATTTGATGCAAATTACCAAAAAAGTTGTCTGTAAACCAAATAATTCGGGTAAGCAATCAGCGACTCGCTTGTTCCCTGCGACACCGCCGCGTTTAGGTAGTTGCTACCATCGCGACCCACAGCTCTTTCATACGCAGCCAGCTAACGCCAAGGACGATGCAACTGATGCCGAGAAAAGTACGCTGTAAATTCATTATGAAATACTTGTGACGGGACATGTGTGTGCAAGCAAACACCTTGTAACAGCGACGGAAACGCGTCGCTCACTTATGATCTCACCGCGCGAACTGCTCGTATTGTCTGGTAAATGAATGACGCGAGAACGCTGATCAGATTGCTTCGCTGCACATGCTTAAAAGTATTGTTATGGTGTGCAGTTTGGCTTGATCAGTGCCTATTTCCCCTACGATGTTTTTATAGTCATGCCCGGATTTGATTAACGATCACTGCCGTAGCCTGTACTCTGCACGGCTGATTACTTTTCGCGACTTGTCCGCAATGTATGAACGGTATGAACGCGAGTTTTTAACGCCTTCGAGCGGGTTCGGACAAGGCTATATCTAGTTTTCATTAGTTGCTCGGCGTGGTAATTTATAATTGCAGCGTGTTTTGTATGTTTACAGTAATCCGGCATTTCTCAAGCACCAATGTCGAAACTCACGACTGCTCACAGAAGGCGAGGCTGCGTACGAGGCGAAACACGTCGTTAATGATTTCGGGTAATGGGGATATTTAGAATAGGAGAACCGAGCGTTGGGGGTCCCCAAGAAGTTAGAGGAACCCAAACGCAACCCGCGCGTGCGCGACGGGAGGGCCTTCGCCAACAGCTCGCAGCCGGCGTCGGATGCACGTAATCGGATGTTGGGAACTTTAGGCTTGGCGCCGCAGCAGATATTTCATCGCCGTTAGAGTTGCGAGTGACAGTCCCTAGCAGAACGTTTCACCGCGCTGGGAACTCTGTAAGCGCGGTGATTTCCGTTGAAGCGATCGACGATCAAGTTACCTGCACGGTCTCGGCCGATTCTTGCGCGCAAGCATAGCCATCCTTCGGCCGCTCGCCGCACCGTGCGTGAACGGGCGGGCCGGCGCTGCCGGGACGGACCTCCGCGGCCGGTCGGCGTAAATCGCGGCAGATATTTGAGCATCGCTTTGAAAACCACAGCTGATGACACTACCTATCAGGATTTTTCATCACACTAACATCCACTTTCACCAATCTGGAACTTCTTTTCCACGACTTGTGTGATTTTAAAAAGCGGCGACAAGTTGCTGCCGCGATCTGCGTCGGTTCGAGCCGCACCGTCGGCTGCGCGGGCAGGCACGGCCGGTGCGTGTGCTTCTGCGAGCAGTTAACGCTTCACGATTTCCTGCTTTATACATTTCTTGCAAACAAGGGAAATCTATAAACTTCACTCGGCGATCGCTGTAGTCCACATTGTTGATCGGGGAAACAAGCCGCTGCTTATGCTTCGGTCGCATGCGTAATACACCACCCCGCTCATGGTGTTTGCGGATAATCTACCACAGTTGATACGGTTATACAGTCACCATTAGGTCGAACTGCGCTTGACGCACTGAGAATTAACTTCAAACGAAGGAAATTAACACGAAAATACTTTTAGAACGCGCTTCCTAAGCGAAGTGTCACGCGCTGCAAGCCAACTACGCAGAAATATAGGAACGGTGATCCTACAAGTGACGTCAAAACGATCGCAGCGCCGGCCTCTCCAGTGGTGGGCCTCGCGGCCAATAACAAGTGCTATTTTTTTTCTTATGACAATTAGTTCACCGCGGAGTTGTACAGAATTAGGAACTCTCACCTGTTGTTCCTACGTGGGCCCTTACCGGAGGCGTGTGGATATGGGAAACGGCCGGAACTCGTGTTTTATTGGAAAGAACTTGTGCCACGATAGTGCGTTCAAACAACTTCTTAGCCATGGGAAGTCTTATGTCAGTAAGGGGGTAGATAACCATCACGCTTTATAGTAAACTAGCGGTAGTGCCCGGCGATGCCCCGGTGGGCAACTATACTAATGACACTAATGGGCATAGACCTGTTCAGTTAATTTCTTGTCATAATTAGGTATTGCACCATGAAGTTGTACACAATTAGGAACTCCCGCGTGCCGTCAGTAAATGGGCTCCTACCGGAGGCATGTTGTAATGGGAAAAGGCTAGAAGTCGTGTTTTATTGGGGCTCTCCGGAAAGAAATTGTACCAGCATGGTGCGCTGAAACCACTGCTTACCCATGGGAAGTGTTAACTCACTAGGTATGAAGGGTGCTCATCAGTCACAGTTTTACGATAAATAGCGTGGGCTGGTACGGGGAGGGGCGTTGTTGCAGAAACTCCCAACAGGTGGCGAGAGCTATGCGAACGCGGAAGTTATAAGAACGCGTAACGTGCTTAGCTACTTCGCATTCGCACGAGTTCACGGACACAGCGGCTACTTTGCACATACAGGATTCTTCGACACGTCAGGGGCATTTCAGAGACCATATCTGTGTACCATTCTGTAATAGGTTAGCATGTTATCTGGCCCACCAAGGTTTCTTGCTTGCCTCGAGGCAGCAGCTATAAATCTAAGGCACGTGAACTACTAGAAGCGTCTTAGACTAGTGGGACAGCGATTGGGTCAGCGGCCCTATACGGTGTGTCCAATTTTCATGAGACGAGGGTTGTGGCAGTGTCAACCCGGAGGTGTGACGATTTATTTGTCATCTTTAAGTTCCCATTTTGATAGCATGTATTACAATGTGTCATTTTATTGCGCTAATTACGATTTGCATTCGAAGATATACTAACGATTTTGTCAGGAAGTTTTAGTTAAGGAATAGCGGCATCCATACACGTAGTCAGTATGCGATAAATTAGGACGTGCTAATGGGATACACATACGTATTTAGGAACGTGCGCCGGCGGACCAATATATTAAGTATTCAGCCATACCAAGTTCAACCGGAAGAAAATTTGTCCTGCTGTGCCTACAGTTCAAATAAATTCTACACAAGATAAAAATATTCTAACAGTAACAATTGTTCCTTGTGATGGCTCGATGCTGTCATAACCTGTTTGCCCATGTTATGACGTGTCGTGACTAGAGCCCAATATAGATTGATATTTTTTGCCGCGAAATAAAAAATGGCTCGCTACGCTCGTGTTGTGAACAGCAGTGCTCATATTTTCTATTGGCAGGACGGGAACGCGGTCGACGTGGTGGTCCGCCAGGCGAGATGTAATATGGATCCACAGTTCGAGGCTGTCCTGTTCTCGATTGGCCTTCTCTGCCCCCCAGCCTTGGGCTCATGGCTTTGGACTCTTGTTCACCAGTATGACCTACTTGGCACCAACAGCCAGAGTTCAGCCGTGGATCCCGCGGACTCACCTCTGTTTTCCGGCTGTGAAGAAATGGCATGCCAGGTCTACATGGGAGCACTTGAGTCTACTCTCAACCGCACTCAGGATCCCTACAAAGACCCTTATCAGTTCCTTTGTGACGGATGGAAGCACTGTTACCATCTCTCCGTCGTCGATACCACCGAAGAAGCTGTGTGCAGCCGCACCCTTAAGGCCATCCTTTGGCCTCGGCTCGACCAAGGCAACGGGGAGCTCTTCTCGTCAGATGCAAGGGGCGTCGAACAGAAAGTGATTGGTTTTGCCAGATCCTGCATGCACTTCGCCGAAAGTAGCTTGGGAGATGTGAAGAAATTTATGGCCGACGGACATCTGCCCTGGCCCAATGCATCGCGCTGGGACCTGCTTGAAGCGCTCCTTGACCTGTCCGGGAACTGGAACCTGTACCTGTGGTTCCAGGTAGTCTTTGAAATGGCTCCCTTTCGCGGTGGCACTGTAGAGCCAGTGCTCAGGATAAGCCACAGCGCTGCCTTTCGTACCTGGATTTCTCGCCGCCAGTAACGTCCAACTACCGTTTGTTCAAGAGGACCATTTTCGACCAACCAAGTTAACTAATGAATTTTGACACGAACGCATTTTGACATTAAAACTGAGCCGTCTGAAATGAAGAATCAACACACCGCATGGTGCGGGCACCACAAGAGGTAATATTTCTGTTTTTTCGAGCAAAGAAAACATTACATCTCTGTTGGAACAGAAATTAACTTATCTTCGCTCCACGTTCCTGGACAAGTTGCAGAAATAAAGTTGCAGTTGCGTACTTCAACAAAATGGGTTTGGTGCTATCATGAGAGCCCAGCGACATGAAATGGCTATACACTATCTCACTGCTGCAGAGTACTTTTACGCAGTACCATTATTTTTTCGCACATGCACAGTTTGCATTCGCAAAGCTATACACCATTCTGCCTTCAAATATAATTCATTAGCTGTTATCAGTACGTGCTGTGTGTGTGCACCTCCTTTTCTAGAATTCTTCCTTGGACTGTTTTGTTTGTCACTATTTATTTTGTACCAACTAGCGGAAGTTTACACTTTTTCAAAGTTTCCTGTTCCTCCCCCTCTTATCGACGAACTTCTTAATACGTCATTTCATTTTTCTACGATGTGGTTGTCAGGTACAGAAAGTGGCTACCGCTGTAAACGGCGCAAAAAGAAAAATTCCCGCGCCTTCCCGCGAGGGGAACACGAGTAAATGCAGAGCATTGGGGGTCGTTAACGCCGCGTAAAGTCGCGTTAGGGTGGGTATGCGTTGGTGTTGGTTTTGGGTAGAGAGGGGAGAGTAAAGTCGCGTTAGGGTGGAGCGAGCGTCAACCAAAGAAGGAAGGAGCAACGCAGTGACTGAAGCACGAGCGACCGCTAGCCGCTTTATATTTGCAGCGCGCGCAGTAGAGGGAGAGCAGCACGGGGGGGGGGGGGGGGGGGGGGGAGCGCGCATGTGCAAGCAGCGCGCGCCCTTCCACGCCCCACCGCGCTGCTATCACGCACCTGTTACGCCGAGACCGCAACGGAGCGAACGGGCTGCCTACGATGCATGCGCGCGCCAGCTGCTGTTGAGAGAGAGGAGGGAAGGAGGAGAGGCGCACCTGCTGCGGACGTGGAGCCGTGGACGCCGTCCGACGCAGGAAGAGGCGAGGCTAAGAAATGCTCTGCATTTAAACAAACACATTTTAGTTCATACGGGATTTCTACGCAAGCATCCACACTACGAGCCCAGCACATTAGTTAAAGCGCGGCACAGGCCTGCATCCTGGGAGACCGCCCGATCTTCAGCGATGGCTGTGGGGGCCCCACCACCGCTGTCTTCTAGACTTCCTCCGGAAAACTGGTGCCAACTTGTACCTGTAGGACCTAATGCAAAAGAGCATACTATTGCAATTAAAAAAAAGAACACGCTGCTTGACACATGAGCGTAATGGCACATGAGCAGAACAGGTGCGCCCCGGCCACGCAGAACTCTGGGGATACTGGCGAAGCTGTGCAATGCTTCCTCACTCTTCCTCTCGAAGAAATGTGCAGCAAAAGACGAAGAAACAATAGCACAGAAGAAGATGAAAATACCATGTGGCAGTAAAATTGTTAATAAGTATTGCTATGTGTTTGCCCCTTGAGCAATTAAGCAGACTTAGGTGCCCGGAGAAATTGTTTTTGCTATCACCAGTCTTTTATGCACTTATTTTTCACCCTTTCTTTGTATTCCCAGAAAAAATTATTTTGCCAGTTCTTCCCCGCAAGCATTTTTCTCAAGAACATTTCCAAAAGTGCCGTCCATTTAACCATCTACATTTTATGCCAATGCAATATATACTTAAAGCAGTGCCTGTAGCTGGTGCACCACAAGCTGAAGAAGCTCCTTGCTGGTCAGAGTAGAGGAGGCAGGCTGCGAGGGAAGGTCAGTCGTAGACGGAGCGTGCAGATGATGAGACTTGAAGAAAGGACGAGTCCACTGATGCAAGTTCCGCCGGCGTGTTAATTGAGACCTTCGCGTGTTGAGTTTCTTAATTTCAACATGCAGCAAGGCCAGCTGTTGGTCTAAGGCCTCAAGCTCGCCTTCCGCAGGGGACAATGGCGTCTCAGAAATAGCTTTCTGGCAACGGCGCAAACGACGAAAAGCGTCTCGATTTGTTGGCTGTGAAGGAGGCTCCGTCGCATCCTCCTCCTCCACTGCATCCTCATCCTCTTCCGGCATTAGTCGAAAGAGTTGAACATTGAACTTGTGTCTGGCTGCGAACGAGCACGCCATGCACGGCGCTTCGCACGCGTGGCCTTGCTCTTGGTTGGGCAAACTTTATCTGTGATGTCATGGTCATCAGAGCGACAAAGACCGCCCTTAAACTGTGGCTGTTGAGGTAGGTGGGGTAGTTCCGACCTCATTTGAATCCGTTGTAGGGCACAGACATGAAGACCTCATATGGCCACGGCAAAAGCAATGGTAGCAGTGCACTACCCCTTCTTGGAAAGGAGAGTGCCAGAGGACATAATTGAAAAAAAAAAAGCCGGTTTGGGGGCTCTAGCGGGCCTCGTATCGTCACTAGGCCGGGGCGGCCGGATCCCATATACCACACGAGAAGCACTTCATGCGTGTCACACCTAATGTTGTCACGAGGGTGGTGCGGATCCTCCCCGGGATCCACGCCTGTGACGACATAACGGTGGATGTCAGTTCTTGATACCAGCTACTCTTGCACTTTAACAATTGTGTCGGCAGAAAGAGCTATGTGCTGCAGAGAGCACAACTTAGCCACTGTATTTAGAGATGACCCCCACACTGACACGGTGTTCGTAGTTCGGTGATAAGCGTATCCACTAAGTCCAGTTGTAGAGCTACACACGTGGCTCTACAAAGAGCGAAACGAGAGATTCTGCCAGCCGTTAACTGGAATTCATAGGGGTGGTGTCCCGAACGCAGGAGCGTCGGCCACGGCCGGGCTGCGTATTCCTAAAGCATATCCCGTATGGGTCCAGGCAGACCACACCCCCTTCAAACAGTGACGTCACAGCGTGACGTCACTTTCTCTTCGAGCGCGACTTCATGCGACGTGGATTTTTTTTTTTTTTTTTTTCGTTTTGGGCGGCAGCCGATGGCTTCGCTCCCTGCGCGAAGCTGGGGCTGCGGCGCTGGGGAGCTGACGCACATTTAGTAGAAGCAGTAGAAGTCAAAGGCCCAACTACATGCAGCGTACTTTCGGCGTGTTATCGCGTGGCGACGCTAGCTGACGCGTGAGCAACGCCGAATGTCTACGATCACCAGACACAGCGTCGACGCAGCGCGAGAAAGCAGCGGAAAGCGTAGGGGGCCTACATGCGCCGCGCCTTCGTTGTTTAGGGTGGTGCCACTCTTTGACACAGCTCGTGCCGCCTTCCGCCGTCGGGAAGCGTTGCCAGCACACGTTGCCATAGCAACGGGGCCGATACGGCGCCATGTTGGGTCCCAGTCGGTTCACTGCCGCCGTGTGCGTAAGGCTGCGTCCTTGCCGCCTGTGACTCGCGGTGACTTTTGTTGACCACGGGAAGCTTTTCATAACCATGCCAGCTCGGTGAACGTGTTGGGAGTTGTATGAGCACCAAAAATGCCCGGCTGTTGCGTTACGCAATGTACGAACCATTGCAGAAAAGGCACACGGATGTTCCGCTTCCCGGCCAGCCCGAACCGAAGAAAGCGCTGGCTCGTTCAAGTGAAAAGGGACCGCTGGGAGCCCACTGTTGCTTCTCGTGTTTGTGCTGTGAGTATTGAACCTCGCTTTATGTTTTTTGCACGCGTACTTGCAGCTATATTCTATTATTTAAGTGCTCTGCACCTGCAGCGCTTTCAGCGAGCGTCGTCGTGTCCTTAACGTCTCCTCCGTCGCCGCAGCGCCGTTGCGCACCGGTAGCGCAGGCCATGGCCTGTTTTGATGGCTTCCAGCGACGGCTGCACGTAGCCGAGCGGCAATTTAGCGTGCGAATTCAGCGTGCGCGCAAGTGGATTGTTTGCGTGGCTCGATTATGCCGGATTACGCATGCATGAAACGTGAATGTTCAAAACTAAGCCTGGTTATAAAACATCCCCGAAAGGCCCGGGCCGTTCACGCTTGCGACAGAAAAGGCGCGATTCTCGTCACTGCGACAAAAATGGGTTGATACCAAGTGACAAAAGCGATCGCTGGGCGACTGCGCAATCTTTGAACGCGCTGCAATTCAGAGTATTGTCTCATCCCTCAGCTGCGTTCGGCAATCGACTTTGAAGCTGCCTTGTGCTGGATATTCATCGGGTTGCCGAAAAAATTGTCCCCTGCGTTGCTTGTGCTTGTGCTGATATTCCGCACGGGGGTGGAATATATGATTGATTCTTTCTTGCAACACTGCCAAACTGCGTATGAGGGGTCACTAAAGTCTGCAAAGATATCTGTGGTGAACCGCCCCATAAATAACACTGATATCACCGTCGCGTCCGTGGCTTGGTCGGTAGAGCGTCGCGCTGCGGCCGCAAAGTCCTCGGATCGAAACCTGGCGCCGGATGCTGTTTCTTTTAGATGCAGAGCATCTGATTCACTCGCCTTGTCCCTCCGGCGTCGTCGTCGTTGTTGTCGGCGTTGTCCACCCCTCTGCCATTCTCCTCGCCGCGCGAGCTGCGCTCTCCGCCGCTCTCCGCCGCTCACCCCCTCTCCTCTCCAATAACGAACACTCTCTCGCGAGGGGCATTGGATTGGATTGGCTTGGCTTGGATTCGGTTGGATTGGATTAAAGTGGATTGTGTTGCGTCATACCCGCGGCACGTTGCGTCATAGCCGCGGCAGACGCGCTGGGGCCGGCGCATGTGCAGTACTCTCTCTTAAGCGGTTTCCTCTCCTTCGGTCGCGCTGCGCATATAACCGGTGTGCCGTTCTCCGGCGAAGCAACATCCACGCTTGGCTCAAACACCTAGAGTCCACGCCGCTTTACAAGTACGCCAACGTCGTCATCGACTGGGACCAGCTTACGCAGTCCCCTCAACGTTATGCGCGCTATAAAACGCGTTCCCTTCGCCACTCCGCCTATGCGTCGCATCTACACAGGGGTCCCCGCGAGGGGAGGTGGGAGTTTTTTAAATATAGAGGAGCACTGCGGACGCCGCCGCCGCCGGCGGTGGATGGTTTGGGGTCGCTTATAAAGTGCATTCGCACTTAAAATTGCCGTACTGCATTAGTTAGAGGGCATAATCAATTTCCATTCCAAAAGGTAAAAAAACGCTCGAGAGCAAGCATTCTGCCTCGCGAGCGAGTAATTCAAGTGCATTATGTGGTTTTCAAATATTGTTGTTAAGATTGACGTTTTTCTTCTAGGCACATTTTGAAGATTCAAGTTTTGAGCAGCACCGACAAGATATGCAGGTGCGATCAATTTTTTTATGTGAGGACACTTCAACGACTTGAGTGGTACATTCAATCGTAATTCAGGACTGTGCCTTCGTTAAGGACTCTATGCAACTTCATTGCCGTACAGTTGTAATAAAGAAAAATTGATGCCTTATTTGTATAATTTACATTATAGTGTGTTCAAAAAAGCTGTGAAATATTTTCCTGCTAGCATTTTATTTTGCTGCTCCTCAGTACCAGCCTGAAAAAGGCATTCAAAACCAAGAACACTGGTGTGCCTCCATTCACATTGCGCCTTTCTCTCGAGACGTTGCTCTCCATTGTGTCAGTTGCTCACGACGTGTTTTTATTCTCCACTAATGTCATGTAATCTGAGATATATTTCCTGCTTGCCACCGAACTGACCTGCGAAAAATAATTGCACCGTAGCACGATTATGCATGTGAAAAACAAGATACACCGGCTATGCGCCACGTGGAGCTCCAGGCACGAAAAATCGCCTAGTCGCGCGCTTCTACGCACAGCTAGTTTACCAAGCACGTGAATGCCGCATTAAACGAATGATCCCACGATATCAACTGTGCCCAGCAGCAGTAAGTTTTTGGAAAGCTGCTTGGCGATAACCACTAACCACGCACGATCGTTTCGAAGCAGGTCGTGCTAGAGATAGCCTGTTCCGCGCCTCCGTAGGCGCGGCGCATGCCGGTTCCCTAGGTTGGGCGGGCACTAGGGGGATCCAATATGGCGGCCCGTCAAGTTTGGCGGCCGCCACAGCCACCGTTAGGAAACCTTGGACTCAGCTGTCGCCACCCTAAACGACGAAGGCGCGGCGCATGTAGGAAAGCGGGCCATCTGGCGTACACGAATGCAATCGGTGCAACTTCTCAATCGCGATTGAAACGTGCCGTGTAGCAGCGGCAGTGCGTCGAGTGCGTTCGAAACCTCGATCGCGATTCACTTCAATCGCGATTGAAAGTGCCCGTGTCTGCGCGTTGCCGCCGAACGACGCCGACGCTCGCGCGACGCGTGATTTCGCGTCCATGTGGTTAAGACTTTAACCTTTTCCTACCTATACGTTCCGGAAAGCACTCTCATTAAAGTAAAGACAAAAATTTGTTTTGCTCTTTTGTGGTCGCGCTGCTTCGCGGCGGTCGATGCTTTCGCCCCGTGCGCGAGCATGACGTACCCGCTGGGAAGCTTGAAGCATACCTGTTCTCGCTTCTCACTCTCCGCACTCTCTTGCGAGCCTGCAGACGCTCGTCGTCCATCCTGTTCCTAGTTAAGCTAGCGCTGGGCGCGGTGCTCTAGGTGCGCGCGCAGGCGGACGCTTTTTCACGTACATGTAGTTTTGAAAACATGAAAATGTTTTTTTTGATCTGGGGTGGTCTTTTGGATTCCGTACCGAAGCGCAGAACGTTTGCTCCCAATCGGTCGAAAGCACACGCGTACGTCGGTCGCTCATCTGCTGTTAACATTAGCGAGAGTGTTGATCCGTTTTAGGGGCGGAGCTCCTAAAGCCATGGGTCTGTCCATCCCTTGTGTCTCGTGGTACGTGACCGCCGCATGCTTTCGGAGATGTCGCAAAGTGGGCCGCGTTGCACGCGCAAGAACCGGCTGCAACCGGCAGCGCAAACTCGGCAGCGGGAGCGCGAGCTTGTCTGTGTTCGCCAACGGAGGCGCGAGCGCACGTGCACTGCGAGGGGGAGATCACGCAAGAGATCACGCCACGAACGCACGCAGTCGTTCTCGGAGATCGAACGAGACGCAAGGACCTTTGCTCGTTTCCTCTCGTCTTGTTCGGCCACAAGTTCGCTCTAAATAAAAGTTATTTCTTTACCGTTGTGTCCCATCCCACGTGACAAATTGTGGTGAAGGTGCGGGGTAGTCCTCGATGGTGCGGGGTCTTTCACCAGGTCTGGGCCTGGGAGCATTGACTCCGAAAATAAAAGTTGATTTGTACAATGTACGCACACAGTCTTACGTCTTTCTTAATGATGTAATGGGCGAACTTTCACGGGAGAGTTACGGTTACCGATGATCTCCCCCTCTCGAGCTTCGCCCCACTTATCATCATTCATTCCGTGGATATGGCGTGATTTTTTTTTTTATAATTGTGTCATTACCGTCAAATCTGAACAAAGTAAGATAGGATGATGAACGAAGACGCACTTAGCACAATTTTACTTGCTACTTGATTTAACCTTGATGTTAAATGGCCGACTGCAGCTTCATGGGTGTTCAAAGTGTGAGGAAAGCAAATTTCGGGGCTGCCTTGATACTGAGGGTACCGTCGAACGTCACTTGTAGGTTAAATTGCAAGGCACTCTGGCCCCCTTTGTTTAGCTTGAAAAAGAAAAGAAAAGCCGGTGAAACCCTCATTGCAAAAAAAAAAAAAAATGTTGCACCAAAATTTGAACCATGGACTTTCTAAACAAAACGCCAGCACACAAGCGTGCGACCGCTCGACCACGCCAGGAGAAGGGGCGGATATCAAAAATTTGGTACCCTAACAGAGGCTGCCAACGAATATTGCCGAGTGATTTGCTTTGGTCATGTTTGAGAGATTTGAGCCGTGGTAACGCTTGTTTCTTACGCACCCATCTTGGATCCGAGGGCAGTTATGCCATTACTACAAGCGATGTAAACACAGCCCCCTTATTTCAGTCAAGATAAGCTATCGCAAAACCTCGGTCTTCCCTACGCAAGCCATGGTAGCAACGAATGGAATGGCATGCGCCGCTACCATTCTGGCGTTGATAAGGCTTGGTCGTCACGCACCAATCTTGCAGCCAAGCCCCATCATGCTAACACTATAAGCGACGTAGCCAGAGCTCCCTTATTTAACTAAAAAAAAAGCTATCGCAAATACCCGATCTCCCCGATGAAAACCAAACAAGCCAGAAATGAATGAGCGCTTTCGAACAGGAATAGCTTGCAATTTGTCTCAAGGCAGCCGATAACCTCAAGTTAAAAAGAAATTGATTCTCTTCTGCTGAAAGGAATGGCCCCAAAGCATGAGAAGGACGTGAAACCCGACCGCTGCTGCCAGCTTTCCGCTGCTTTCTCGCGCTGCGTCGACGCCGATATCTGGCGAGCGTAGACGTCAGCGTTGCTCGCGCGTCAGCTCACGTCGCCACGTGAGAAAACGCCGAAAGTACGCTGCATGTGGTTGGGCCTTTTTCTACTAAATGTGCGTCAGCTCCCCAGCGCCTCAGCCCCAGCCTCGCGCACGGAGCGAAACCATCGGCCGCCGCCCCAAAAAAAAAAAAAAAAAAAAAAAAAAACCGTCGCATGAAGTTGCGCACGAATAGGAAGTGACGTCACGCTGTGACGTCGCCGTTTGAAGGGGGTGTGGTCGGCCTGGGCGCCTACGGGATATGGTTTGGGAATGCGCGGCCGGGCGAGAGCGGCGGACTACACCGCCGCTCTAACCGAAACGATTCGGCATATGAGCTTAGTGATTATCATTTATATCGATTTACACTAGCTACGTTAGTAAGTTTGAGAATTGCGAGAAAGCTGATTAAAATCGCTATTTATAATAGCATGCTTAACCAAGTGGGCGAGGAATGGCCTCAAAATTCGGCAGGGCAAAACGGATTGCTTCGCATATGCCTCGCAAGGATGCCCTAACGGCCATAGGAGTGCGCACAAAAGGGAAGGGGGCAGGGGGCCGACCCCCCCCCCCCCCTAATCATATTAGGGGGGTACCGGATTCGCCCCATACCTTTATTCAATCGGACCTATCCCGTAGGGTTATGACCACGCGTGTATTTTCACGATAATGGCAGCAAAACCACCTTCATATTACCTTCCAGAAGCTGTTTACTTTGAGCCCTGGAAACGTGGGGACCAAAAGCAGGCTTTTGTGAGAAATACGTTATCACTTAATTTTCATTTTTGCATCTATTGCGGAGCTTGTCTCCTACTTTTCCTCGTAAATAACGTGCGTAGCACCAAGAAAAACCACTTGAATTGCAAAACAGATGTGTTGCAAATTCATCATTGGAACAAAAATTTTATAACGCCTCCCCATCATTGCACTGCCTTGTGACCGTTAGGCCCTGATCGAGAATCCTGCGCGCGCCTATGGGGATGGCTACCATTATTACGCTACCATGCTCTCATGGCGGGAAAACTTACTGGGTTTACACGGCTCAAAGCAAGAATGAAATCAGCCAGACACTAATTTGTACAAGAGGCTTCTAGGGTAGTGAGCTGACCATCACAGAGCACAAACTAAATTCACCCTGAAGTAGAATAGTAAAGGATTGAGCAGAAAACGTACCACAGCATGGTCAGTATAGTAGTGAAGTTGGCTGTTCATACTACGCCAATACACGATAAAAATTGCTCCCACACTGAGCGTTAAGTATAGGAACAAGAGAAGTGGAGGCGGCGTTCTTTAATCCCTCTTGAAAGCCGATGGCTTGCTCTCGTATCTGTACACAGATCCACGAGGAAGCATGCCCTGCGCCTGCCCGCCAAAGCTCCTCGATCGCGTCATCTGGACCCCGTCGTCGTAGCCCTCCATCTCGCGGCTTAACTTTCTCGATGTCGACCTGGAGACGCTGTTGTGCCCCACCACCTCGCCACGTAAGTTCTTCGACGGCGTCCTGGAGATGCCGTTGTGCGCCATCATCTCGCCGCCAAAATTTCGCGAGCGGCGCCTCTCTTCGACCACGTACATCGGTAGCGCGTCGACGATGTTCCTCGATGGCGGTCTATCAAGGACCTTCTCTTCGCGTGACCGTATACCCAGCATGTTCAGGACGGGGCACCCGTAGCCACCCAGCGTGGAGCTTAGGGATTTAACTACCGCCTCGCATTGTTTATGAATGTTTTCCAGGTCCTTCTGCGCCTCTGATGACATCCGCCCGGTGACGCTTCGTTTAAACTCGACCACTTTGCCTTTTTTCTTCCCCGGTCGAACCTCCAAGGAGAAGCTGGAGGACGACGAGGAGGACTTTTTCTTCGCGGATTTGAACTTGCCGCGTCCTCGGCCACGTGAAGAGGAAGAGCTGGACGACGAAGATGACCTTTTCGTCTTTGATTTAGACCGTCGCTTCGACCGAGATTTCAAGCTTTTGGTAGAATTCTTTCTTCGAGGAGAAGTGCGCGAACGTCGCGATTTGCCGTCGGAGGATGAGGAAGTCGAAGAGGACGACTCCTGACGCTTCCTCAAGGGCTGTCTCCGTGGCGACGGGCTTCTCCTCGGGACGCCGTAGTCGTCCCGGAAGCGCCGAGCTCTTCTGGATTCACCATCATCGTCGCGGATGCTTCGCGGGGACCTAGTTTTGCTCGGCGGCAAACTGCCGCCCCTGACAGGGCGTTCCTCTTTTTCATCAGTTTCATAGCCCGCGACTTCTCTGTCAATTTGCTGGAACGTGGCGTTCGCGCAATGCTCCTCGATGTCCTCCCGTATCTTGCGTAAGAGCTCCGACGCCCTTCTCTGCGAGTGCTGCTTTGGTGAGGCCCGCACCGGCAGCTCTTGGTCTTCCCAGGAGCTTCGCGAATCCTCACCAGGGAAAGCACGTCTTCCGTAAGACCTCGCGTTTGGCAGTGGACCATCGTAGCGATCTGGCGGACGCTCGTAGCGATCTGGCGGACCGTCGTAGTGGTCTGGCGGACCGTAGTAGCCGTCTGGGAGACCGTAGTGGCGGTCTGGCGGGCCGGCGTAATCGGGAGCCAGTCGCATCGGTGCGTCGTATCCAGCCATGGGCTGTCTTCCCAAGCACCCGGCCGCATTCATCGGTCTTTCAAAACTGCCTCGGCTCCGCATGGGCGGCCCGGCGTAGCCGCTGCTAGGCTGGACCATTGGTCCCTCGTAATTTCGGGAAAGGTTATAATATCTTCCATACGGCCTCTAATGTCCATCAGTCTTTTAACCTGAGGCCCCATATCGGTGAGCTCCGCAATGTTCTGAGCCGTGTCCTTTTCCGCGAACGCCTTAAACCTCTCGCGGCTACACTGTGCGGCCGAACTCGTGCCACTGGGCCGTCGTTCCGAAGCTATGGGCTGGCCATAGCCGCCGCCCATTGACCTGCCGGCGTCGTAGCCAACACCCATGGGCCTACCCGATTCGTCGTAGCCACCGCCCATTGGCATGCCCCTGCCGTAGCCGCAGGGCTGACCCGGTGCCACACCAATTGCTATGTTGTACCCACACTCCGCTCCGGGCGCCATTCCCGGTGCCACTGTCCGCGTAGAAAACCTCTGCTCGGGCGGCACAGCGTCCGCATGCAGGCCCTGGCTGTACATCTTGCCGCGCAGAATGTTAGGCCCTAGCTGCTGCTCGTACGCCTTGACCGCCTATAGGCACTCTTTCTTGGCAGACTCGGACGGCATGCCGCGCACCATGTCTGTGGGGCCGGTTCCCTCTACGGCTGCTACTGCCGGCTGGGCCCTGTCGTCGCTGGCGCGGGTGGCGCTGCGTTCTCAGGCGGTGGCTCAACGCGAATGTCTTTTTAAGACGGCGTGGCCGAAGCCGGAGAAGAGGCAGGGGGTGGCTGCCGAGTTGGCGTGGCCGAAGCCGGGGGAAGTGGAGGAGGGAACTGTCGAGTCGGAGATCCAGAAACGGGGGGGACCAGGCCGGAGCCCCTACGAGTAGGCGTGATCGAAGCTGGGGTAGGAGCGCCGGACACACCTTGAGTAGGTTGCACCGGAGGTGGCGGGGGACCCAATTTTGGGGATTCCCGGGGTGGCGCGATCGGAACCTGGTTTCGCGAACCATCAAAAAGGTTGGCCTGGGGGAGCTCCGGCCATCTCGAGAGGGCAGAAGGCGTGCTACTTTGATTTTGAATGTTTCTAGGAGTAGATGCCTCGACTCAGCTCCACCCGCTGCCGTTCGGCGAGAACGGCCTACAGCAGGGATGGACCTGCAAGGGAGATGCAAGACTTGTAAACGGGTATAGTTGTTTACTCATCACATTTCTTCACTCTTTCCATATTTCGTTCTAAATCCAAACCGCTGTACTACCAAGCAGGATTAGTGCTCTCAATTTCCGTTTTCTTTTATTGTGTCATTCTGTCACAGGGAATTGAGGGAATCGAAATATAAATGCTCAAATTTACATACATGTCTAGAGAAAGAGAAACAAGGTAGGGAAAACAAGCGATGGAATTGTGGCGGCTTCACGAACTACAAACTACTACATAGGCCATTCTCAGCCAGAAAGTGCAGCGGTTGCTCGTACAGTCGACCATGCGCCACAAGATTGTTACAGAGATCGCCCATACGGTAAGCGGTGAAGCACAGTGATAAAACTGTAATCCTCACCATTAAATAGAAAACAAGCTACTCAGTCGTGTCCCGTGTGTAGGCGTTAAAATCGCGAAGTTGTCAAGGTTATAGAAAGAACGGTATATTTTATGTTAAAAAAATGGGCTTGTATATGTGCTTGCACCGCTGGTATACTGTTGTCGAAAGACGACTTTCTTCCGGCGCCACTGCAATGTAACACACCACCCGCCCCCTCTCCCACTCCAAACCAACGGGCCCTTCGCTTTCCCTCTTGCTTTTCCCATGATTAATGCAATACCGATTTTCAAAATTCATTTCAATTTTTCCGCGCTCGCACAACTTGAGCACCATCTGATCGCATAACGCACAACTTTCCTCCCTTTTTAACGCGTTTTTTTTAATTTTTCTACAGTTTCTTGTAGACATGTACTTCTTGCTGAAGAAGTATTTCAGAATTGGCAGGTGCTTGGATTGGGTGACAGACGGTCAGATTTTGAGGACGAAGCTCCTTAGGGGCTCGGGCTGTCGGCGTCTCCTGTTGCCTCATGTCACGGCACTAAAACACCGTGACACACTCCTTTTACAACGCATCGTGCTACTTCTCAGCATGCTTAGAATCCTGTGACGTGTGACATGAAGACAACTTGCGGCCAGTCTGTATCATATAATTGCTAATATCCGGTTCCACACAAGAGATGTCGCCACTGCCTCAGCAAGCGCGCGATTGCTGCTTTCATCGGCGGTTCTCCTGCGCCCAATCAACTCGCGCCGTGGGGCAAGAGAGGCTTACAATCTTTGAAAGCGCTTATACACTGCTTGCTTTGCCCCTCCACAGGTTACACGGTAGTGGAGATAGCCCGGGAGTTTTTACATCAAAATTTTCGCTTTTCAGTGCTCAAGGAAGCGACTTTACGATTAAATCTTGGCGCTCTAAGATGTCGCAAATGTAGCTGCATCGTAAATTAGCACATGGCGCGTGATCGTTCGATTTTGCTTGTATCTCTGCAAGCGTCACGTTTTTTTTTATTAATCCTTGGACAACAATGCAAAGCGTTGGCAAGGTTTGGCATTGATGGTTGCGAAATTCACGCAAAATTATGGCCTTTGCGACTACATGCAAAATTATGGTCTCCAAGATCAAATTTTGTTACTCTGACCGCAGTCAAACCAATCCCCATCCAATCCGAAGCTAGCCAGGTGGATCCGGATTCAAAATGGCGTCGTCCTGGCGCCGCACTATGGCTCTGTCGCGGGAAATTTTGTATGGAAAATGGAAGTTTTGGCTTTATTTTGTCCGAAACGTCCGTTGTACGTATACATTACTTCTAGTGGACAACCGGCAGTTCTTCGAGAAGGTCCGGAATTATCCAGAAAATCCGAATTTCTGGAGACTGGAAAAACGGTCGGCTATAGTATCTCGATGTTTATCTCGATATGCATGTCCCGCGTGCACTCCCAGTGATGGTAACCGAGACAGGAAATGTCCGCGAATGGAAATCGAGCGCCTCACGGCATCGACCAAGCCCAGTAGAGACACGGGAGAGGGTTATAATAGAGAGCTTTGGCATAGCGGATAGCGTACGCTAGGCTAGGGGTGGTGGGTGTGGGACCCGACTGCGCATGCGCGAAGGGGCACGGCGAGACCATACACTTAGAACAAGTTGCTACTAGCGAGACAAGGCACTTAGACCTGATTTTAGGGCTTGTTAAAAGGAACACCACCGGGCTGAATTTGCGCGCGTCTATCACCGCGGCGGCCCACGAAGAAAAACGAACTGGTAAACAGCACTAGTAGGTTCATTTTTCGGCATGACACATGGCTTAAGTATAAACGCGACACCCAGTAAAAATTGCTCAGAAAGGCTCTTGGCACGCGGGACACTCGGCTTTCACGGGTGCAGGTGTGAAATTTAACGGAAAATGCAAGCAACTTTTCCTTGTAGGCTTGCACGCGTTCTCCACTTCGGAGAAGGTATCATGAAGACAAAATACAAGTTTGTTTTATTCAAAAGATTTTGTGTTTTATAGTGCCCCCAGCGCTTGTCCGGATGCAAATAATGCTGTATTCGCTGAGAAATTAATTCATTTAGGTTAAAATTTTGATTTTCCCGCTAAATCATGTGTTTTCGTGGTCCGCAATGACATCACAGGAGCCGAGCGCTCTGCAGCCAATTCCAAAGCCTTGTTTAGCTTTAGTGAGCCTAGATGGCGCCACCATACCGTTGCAAGCCGTTTTCTGCATTTGATCTGTTTTTGACTGCGTTTAAACCTGGCTTGCTTTTGTTCTGGGAGAAGATAATCGTTTCGTAAAACAGTGCTCGCTCGACAAATGTCAAGTAAGAGACCGTTGCTTGCGTCAATCGGCCAGTGTCATCTTAGACAACCCCAAAGCACCGCAGTGCTGTGCAGCTAAACCAAGCATAGTGCGTGCAGTAGCAACAGCAGTATGCATCGGTACTTCTATGTTTACGTGTACTTTCGTAACTTCCACTTCTTTTCCCACCATTCTTACTGATATAAAAAGAATGTGCGCTAAATTTAAGCGCAAATAGCTCTTTCGATAAGCTTATAAGCTCTGTCTAATTTGCGTCTGCTTTTGCCGGGCTCCGCAAATCGCAGAGCTGGCTGGTATGACATCATAGGTTCTGTAGCGGGAAATGAGCTAGTGGGTCACATGGCCATTGTCTTTTATACTAATTATATCGCTTATTTGAGTGAAGTTTACGCTAAGAGTGGTGTCAGTTTGATTCTAATGAGGCAATCTTTTGATTGAACCAAACTTGAGTTTTGTCTTCATGGCTCCGAACCTAACCGTGGTTCACGTGTTAGGTGCAGTCACGCAGACATAAAAAGTTTACTTATCCGAACAGAAGGCAAGAAACGATAGTGGAAAGTGTTCCTTCATCTACATCGGAAAGCTTTCGAACCGATTAATATTTGTAAAAGGCAGAAGCAAGGACATACAATATATTACAAAATACACCATTCAGTGAGGTGTAGGCTTCTACTATAGACCACAGAACTCCGCAGCGGGCGTCAAATTCCACCGTCGAGAATGTCTAACAGCACCGACCCTGCTCCAAGCACAGCAATATGGGCTACTTCTACGCTGGTGCAGTTCCAGAAAGACCTGGTGGGAACGCGACGCTGCTGGGCCAGGAATTATCTTACCGCAGCGGTGCGACCTAGCACGCTGATTCCGAACTCACATTGTTTTCCAGGACGATGACAGAAGCGAAAAGTGCGAGGTTAGGGCGGCGAACACAACACCCTTAGGGACTCCGACTAGACCGAAAAAAAAAAAAAAACACTCGGGAGCCGTTGGGCTCCTGGACGAAGTTGCCTGGCGACGGCGTTATACTGAGCGATGATGAACTCATAGCGAAAGCTATTAAGCACTCCGTTCAATCCGACAATGCCTTGAGAGAAACGCAGGATAGGAGGCACTCACTCCTGCCGTCGGGCGATTTGGCGGTGTCCAGATCCCTGAGGGAGACTAGAGGAGGCGGGGACTCATTGTGCGGCACGCGGCTGCAGCCCCTGCGTCCTCAGGGCTCGGCGTTGTGCTGATGGGAACGATGGAAGCGGCCGGTCGCCGCCGCCGCCGTCGAGGAACGAGACGGCACGCGCTGAACTGTCGCGTCCGCCGCTTCGACCTCGTCTTCCCCGCTCGAGGCTCATTTGCGAGCCAGTCGGAGAATCAGGGCTGCCGTTAAAACGCGTCTGTGTGACATCCTAAAGGCATTATGAAAACAAAATGCAACTTTGTTGCGGTGGAAAAGTTAAACTAGCCACTGGTAGCTTACTCATCTCCAATCGAGCCACGAAAGACGGTGGAAAAATGCAAGAAATATAAATAGTTTTTATATTTCGCGCCACAAAGACGTAATATGAGCAGGAGTGATGCAGTATAGGCCATGCATAAAGCATTTTTTGTCAGTGTGTTAACTGCACGTTTGCATCCAAGCGGTGCAATCGAACGGAGATAGAGGAGCCACTGCGGTCGCCCAGTCATGTTTCTTGGCGGTGGCAGCCGCCAGTCGCGCTGCAGGGAAGATTCTGTGACGTCATTAAGATGTCGCCCTAATTGGCTGGGAATGGGCCACTGCTTGATGCGTTTTTTTAACACGAAAGTGTTTTATTCTGGGGTACAGAAACATTTGAGTGACGTCACATGCGTGACACCAGTACAATGAAGCTAGCGGCCTGTAAAGGGTGCACGCCTGCACACAGGGTCTTCTTGCGGGGAAGCAACCTTTAGAACCAAAGAGTTCGTTATACATAGGGTTGTTCGTTTTCGGGTTTTATATTTTATCACGAAAGTGTTTTATCCCGGGATACACCAAGATTTGACTGACGTTATATCCGTCACGGGAATGACACCAGTACACCTTTGCCGAGGCGACCCGTGAGCAGCACCTCACTCGCCAAGCACACCCACAACACAGCCACCGACCTCTAATCATGCTCAGCTGCAGATTTCGCTGCACATTCTACTTTCGTGTTTTACCGATTCCTATGACAGAGGAATCAACCACATTTTTTAAATATCTCGGTAATTTGTTCGAATTTTACGATAGAATTGTTGTCATTGTCATCGGAACCGCACTTGTCTGTTCTCTTCATGGCTCATTTAGAGATCAATGAGCGCTGTGCAGAAATATTTGTAGATATGTATTTGTTGTAGTGGTGGTAATGGTGGTAGTAGTAATATTACTACTAACAGTACTACTAGTAGTTCAAGTAGTCAGCGGCAGGGATTGTTGTTCTGTATGAGGCAGTGCGTAGTGATACTCGAGGGGTTGACCAAAGCCATAATGAACAGCGTGGCTCGGTTGCTGTACCGATAGCTCCAAGGAAAACACGAGCGTAGAAATGTGAGCGTAAACGCACGGGTGTCCTAGTGCTAATTCGTTGAAGTAGTGATTTAGCGCACTATGTTTGCTTCTAGCGTCACACCCGTAGAAAATCCCCCCTCCACCCTTCCCTGAAAGAAAAAAGAAATTCCGGAATGCCGCCTTATCTACCCCGCTGAACCTGTGCCACAAATTTCGTAAACATCATTCGAATCCCTTTTTATATTACAAGCTGGAACCAAAACAATCTTCCTTCGATGTAGCTGCCAGGATGGCAAGTTGAATTTAATCCAGTTTGGCCTCGGAATATTCGCCGTGTTAATATATGCAGTGGACGCCAAGCGGAGAGCACGGCTATGCTCTGTTTTAGGCATTTTTTCATAGCAGTCCGGAATATAGTCAAATATTCTATTCATGTTGGTTGCGATGGCGGTGGCTATTGTGGGGGAAGCGTCACCTATTCATCCTCAAAATTTTCATCCTCAGCAGCAGCAGCATCATCATAAAGCCCATAAACAGCAGCATCAGCGGCGGCGGCGGCAGCGGCAGCCGCAGTTGCAGCGGCAACGGCGGCAGCAGCAGCAGCGGCAGCAGCGGCGGCAGCGGCAGCAGCAGTGGCAGCAGCAGCCAGCCAGCTAGCTTATATTCACTGCTGGACGAAATCCTCTCTGATAACGTCTAGCCGGTCCCCTCTGGCCTTACCTAGGCGATAGTACCGGTGCAATGCAGAGCGTTTATTACACGTGTTGATACACCATGCGCCACCCGTAAACAGACGTAAACTTCAATTGATTGATTGATAGGCTTTAATGAGAAATAGGCAAGAAGCCCTGGCGGGGAAAAGGGAATAAGGGGGGAGGTGGGGAGAGGGCTTAAATATTATCGAAAGGTGATAGTATTCAGTTCTTGTGTAGTGCTCTTGAGTAAAAAAAAAAAAAAAAACACATTGAAGGGCAGTACAGTGAATCGGCAGAAACTGGGCAACAAGTTGCAGATCTTCCATCGGGTGCACTGAAGAAGGGACCGGCAATGAAACTATCCGTATTTACCAAAAAACTTGTATGGTCTATCTAACAAGTAATTTTACAGGAGGAGGACTCAACTTTCTTAAATCGGAACTTAAATCGGAACTTTCTTAAATCGGAACGCCCAGACATCGGTGCCGATGTCTGGGCGCCCGCCTAGTGAGGGGTTTCCTCTGTAGCTTGCGCTGGCTGCGCGGGACCTCTCCACCAGGCTACGCTGGGAGCAGAGATCGGAGATGGTAAGCCATGCCACACACTGCCTGTATGTGGATTGGGGTTATGGCAGCTTCGGTTCAGGAAAGGTGTGGGTGAGGTGCTGCGTATTGTACAGTAAAAAAATCATGGATGTTGGAAAAAATTAGCATTGCTATATGTGGCCCAAACACAGGCTTCTTGGGCCCACTCCATCGATTCTACACCTAGGCTACTGAGGCCGAAAAGCGGGCTTATTTTGGGAGTTGCTCTAGAGAACAGAAAGAGTGTTCCAAGAGAGTAGAGGTCACTGGGAGCGTACAGGGAGTCTGAAGCAACAACACCCCGACAGCGCCTACCCGACTGCACGCCTACCAGACTGGTAGCCTGGACCTAGGGTTCCAAGTACGAATACCGCCCCGTGCTATCCCCTAGCCCCTTTCTCCTCTTCCTTCTCTCGATAGTTCATTCAGTCGGTCGGTCGGTGCGGTGTGACTGACTGAAAGAACTTTATTGATAGAAGAAGATTGAAAGAACAATACCTACACCTTTCCAAGAACCGAAGCTCCCATACTCCGATGACTGCAAAAGAACTCTTACCCCCCACCCCCCCATCCCCAATACTATGCTCCTTGCAACGTCGTACCCCACCCTGTACCCCGTCTCTTAGTAGAACTACTAATAGTACCATTAGTAGTAATGTTGCTACTACCACCCCACTACCACTACAACAAATACACATCTACAACTATTTCAGAACAGCGCTTATTACTCTCTAAAGGAGCCATCAAGACAACAGACAAGTTCGGTCCCAATGGCAATGATAGCAATTCTATCGTAAACTTCGAACAAATTACTGAGCTATTAAAAAAAACGTATCAAGCAGTGGCCTTTGCCAGCCACTTCCCGTCGACATCTTAATGACGCCACAGAACCTTTTAAATGAGTTTACTCCCTAATCCTGAAGGCTAGTTTCCTTTCCTTAATTAAGTGTTATTCCCACCATTATTCGCTCCGTGGATCGTTGCGCCGGCCTGAGTTTGCATTCCATATGTTTAGTAAGGGGCCAGGTTTCCGCTTCGTATGTCATCACCGGTAGAACCCATTAATTGAATACCTTTCCATTTAAGGTGTTTAAGATGTACAAGTGTTTCCGTAACAAAGTAACAAGAGCACTTAAGAGCACAAGAAACAGTTACTTCTGTGAATACTTAAACGATAATTCAAAAAGAACGGATGTTGCATGAAAAAAAACTGAACGCAGTTTTAAACCGTGCTCCAAATTTCAATTCAGTAATAAAGATTAATCAAAGTGGAAACGAGCTGACAGGTAGTTGTCTGGCCAATGCTTTTAGTGAATATTTTGTTAATTTAATAAAAGGAGGTATTCGTAGCAATGCTCTGAATACCTCCCTACGCCTCAGAAGATGATCCTCCATTTGAAGATCCGAATTTTATCAGAGCCCTTGGGCTGTTCGGCGTAGAGAGTGGTCTTTCAAGATTAGTGTAGACTCGGGCCTACTCCGGTCGTGAAAATCCCCTAATGGTAGATCTACACCTTAGCCTGACCTCCGCGGTCTGAAGGGAACCCCTGTGCCGTCTTCATGGACGCATCATCTTTTTAACTGGGCTACTCCTCCCTTCCCCTCCTTCCCCTACCCCTATTTTGGCCGCATGGCCTTCCCTCGCCTAATAAAGGACTACAACAACAACAACAACAATTCAGGAGTAATGACAAATTTTTTTCTGCGCCCTGTAGCCGATAACAAGGTCAAACAAGTTTTTCTAGAATTGAACAACAGCGGAAGCGGCGATGCCTATGGAATTAAAGTAAAACCCGTAAAATTTGTGTTAGATCTTATAGTACCGATCTTAACGCATATATTTAATCTGAGCTTATCCCACGGTGTTTTCCCGCAACATATGTAACTCGCGAGGGTCAGTGTTTTGTTCAAGAAAGGCGACAGGAACGATATCGAAAACTACAGACCCGTGTCAATACTGCTAGTATTTTCAAAAGGACTAGACAAGGTAATTTTGTTGAGAATGTCTAACTTCTGCGATAAGATGGAGTTGCTGAGCGCTCAACACAGCTTGCACTCTTAGAGCAAAAGAGTTTATTTTGAGTGCTTTTGAAGAAAGAAAGTTGGCTCTTGGTATAGACGTGGATTTTACTAAAGCTTTTGATTATCCGGATCACCCGCTTTTACTAAAAATGTTAGAATACTACGGCTTCCAGGGAACGCCTTTAATACTTTTAAAAGCCTATTTAAGCAACGGAATACAATTCGTTCAGATAAATGAGCACGCGTCCGCCATGAAACTATATGTTATCAGGTGTGCCGCCAGGCAGCATATTAGGCCCATTTTTATTTAATAATTTTGGAAACGATATTCCACAGATTGATAACCAAGCGAAATTTGTCATTTATGCGGATGACGCCACTTCGCTATTTTCCGCTTCATCGGCAAATGAACCCGAATTGAAAGCAAATAAAAGTCTTGTGGAACTAAGAAAATGGGAAGATTTCAATGGAAAATAAATACTAATAAACTAAAGCTACTGTGTTTCGCACTAAGAATACGGAACTTAACCGCGTTATGAATTTGGAGCTTTGTCGCGAGAATATAGAAATAGTCATATCATATAAAACACTGGGTGTAATTTCTGAGAGAGCATGAAATGAAACGAGCACGTTGAGTATGTTGCGTCGAAGTCACCTCGCATTACTGGCTTTACTTTTGTTAACAAACAGATCCTTCCTACTAGAGTGAAGCTTATTATTTATAACCCCCTGTTTGCTTCGCACCTAAATTATTGCTGCTGAATCTAGGGACGTACGGGGCGGTAACTCTACACAAATTACATGTCTCACCGAAAAAAATGTTACGAAACGTACCAAGTGTGCGGTATGATTATCCTTCGCACTTGTTATTTTGAAAATATTACATAATGACTGTCCATAATATGTATGCCTACCGCATGCGCATAATCTACAAAATGGGAATAAAAAGCCTAAGTAATTTCTTTCACCCTTTAGCCGCTTTACGAAAAGAGATCCGCGATACACCCAACACGCAGCCATGGTGTTTGGAACATTCCGTCGGTTAGAACAAATTACGGACAACAAATGTTAAGACATAAAATTCAGGCGACGTAATCCTTTCGCAGAAATTTAAATATGGACTTGAATACTGTGAGGAAAAGGGATTCACGGGTGTTTATTTGTAGCCGCAACGAAAGCTAATCATGGCAGTTCTCTATTTCTGTTTTGTTGTATTGAATGCAATCGATGGTTTGCTCCATTTTGCTATCTCACTGCCAAAACTGATTTTCTATGCAAAGAAAGCCTTTTTAATGTTGAAAATGTTGTTTGTATATTTCTGAACCATGCGCTGGTCTAGTATGAATGCTGGGTTGCCGTGCAAGATGTGTTTTCTTGTTTATGTTTAGTCCTAGTTTTGAACCGTTCGTTTCAACTCTTCGTTCCGGTGTAAAATGGAGAAGTGTTTTCTGAATGTGTATACATATATATATATATATATATATATATATATATATATATATATATATATATATATATATATATATATATAGATACGGGACGAGGGACTCGGTAAATATACATATCAAGGTTGCAGTCGTCATTGCCAGTGCTATTCGGCTTTTTTCGAAATATTTAATAGGGCCGAATTACGTGTGCTTGTCACGTTTCTTTCGCTTATTTATCAATGAATCAAAGAAACGTGACAAGCACACGTAATTCGGCCCTATTAAATATTTCGAAAAAAGCCGAATAGCACTGGCAATGACGACTGCAACCTTGATATATATATATATATATATATATATCTATATATCTCTCTATATATCTATATCTCTCTCTCTCTCTCTCTCTCTATATATATATATATATATATATATATATATATATATATATATATATATATATATATATATATATACAGAGAGAGAGAGAGAGAGAGAGAGAGAGAGAGAGAGAGAGAGAGCATAAACCATTAATGTGGCAAATGGTGCTGCTTGAGCACTCGGTGGGAGGAGTGGCGCAGTTTTGAGCGGTAACCTTGGGCCTTGGCTCTAGCCCTGGGACGGGTGACCAGGGAGCTTTGGACATCGTGGTGGGAGTCGGTCAGCAGGCCTTCTTACTGTCCTGGAGGAGGGTTGGGATCGGGGTGGGAGATGGGATGCTTTGACGGGCCCACACCGGGTTGTACGTGCTACTAGAAGAGCGGCAGAAGAAATAAGTGAGGGGCTATAAGTAGGTGTTTGTAAACTTCCATAAATTTGCATCAAGCGCAGTGTCGCACGACGCGCGATTTAAAACTGTTTTCTAGCAAAGGAATAGTAGTTTTGACTGTTTCCAAGTCAGCGATAACGGCGCATCAAAACAACGTCCCGTATTCTGTTTTTTAATTGGCAATAAAATAGCAAAATATTGTTTTGCGTAAAAGTAACATAAGGGGGCAGTACAAGCCCCTCCATTAGAAAGAACCCAACGCATGGCAATTGTCTACACACCACGTAGTAAGCTGGTGTGTAACATTATAGAATTCAAGAGAAAAAAAAGGCTCTTTCATTGTGTTCATTACTGCGCTGATTGAGTTCAAGCTTGACGAACGAGTGAATGGGCGGCATCGGCACGCTTCGCCGTTATCAGGCATAGCGTTTGGCTGTCCTTACCACGTCATACAACCGATGGTCACTGACGTCTTTTTGTGTGATCACGCCATAAACTTGTATCATGGCAGCAGATGGTAGCGTGGCGGCAAAGGCGGCCGGTAAGGTGATAACGCAACAAAGCTTGCATTGAAGCAGAGAGCTCAACAATGTTACTAGAAGCGATTGAAATAAATAAATAGGTACGGTAAAAAAGGTTGTGTGATGTTCTTATGCTCCACACCCGCCTTTCGCTCGCTTTTGGATCAACGTTGCTTATTCGCCTTATGGTGTTGACGCCAATTTTAACCTAAAAATGTGTTTCTCTTGCTAACCTAAGCTGCTATCATACTTTTTATAATGCATGCCAAGTATTTCCATAGCTTGTATGCACAATATTTTATAGCGTGTTTGGGATCTTTATAAGCTAAACGTAAAATTAGTGTATGTCGTCATAGCTATACTTGTAGCACGTCACTGATTGATTACGTATTGCTTAAGCAAGACACATGGAGTATTCACTGTGAATTTATGCTGTTTAGTATAGGGCCCCACATGTCACCAATGCCCCCAAATCATCATGATGTGGTATATATGTCTTCTCAATGTCGTCGGGTGATCGCAGAGCTGCGCTGATTTTTCTCATTGTCGGATAAAACAATCGTCTGGCATTCCTCTTTGTAGCGTAAGCTACACTGGCCGCGGTTGAGCAGTTTCACGTGTGCCACGAAGGGCCATTCTGGGCAAGCACGAGGAGCATTGAATTGGTCTGGATCGAATCGGATTGGATTGAATTGGATTGGCTTGGATTGGATTGGCTTGGATTGGATTAAATTGGATTGTGTTGTATTGAAATCCAATCCAATTGGAGTACGGGTGTGAGAGAATCGGGTCTGCACATTCGCTGGTCTGCGCATTCCAGAAGAACGACGTCATAGCCGCGGCAGACGCACTGGCGCCGGCGCGTGCTTAGCTGTGCGCCTCTGTTGCGCAGTAGCCAGGTCTGACGCTGCGCCGGAGCCGCTTGATAGCCGTTTCGCGTGGCTCCTGGAGAGCCGTGCTGCGCATGCCTGTGACTAAACTGGACTGGACTGAACTGGATTGGATTGGATTAAACTGGATTAGAAATTGTTTTAGCAGCAGTAAGCATGATAATCAGCTAATCCTAGACAACCAGGAAACCTAAGAATAACCAGCTGAACTTTAGCTCTCGCTACGATGATGCTGATGATGCTCAGTGGCTTCCCCTTTGTAACGGGGTGGCGTTGCACAGCGGCCTATATCCTGGAATAGCCGAGCTAAGCCACTGCTAATTTTTTTGGCGGTGGAAGCGGGGAGGGGTGCTTCCATGGGGCAACATTACCGCCCCTAACAGGATTCACAACAGGTTTCCAGTAGGTAATGCAACGAGTACAAAAGATTCGCTCAACAATTAAGATGGCCTTTAAGGTGGAGGGGTCTCCAAAGAATCACAGATAATGATTATCATCATGACGACTGTGGTGGGGACGATGATGGCGATTACGATGCTGCTGCTGCTTAAAATGATGATGACGATGTGGTTCTGGAGAATGGAGTATTTTCTTTCGGCGCCTGAAATAAACAGTTTTTTCACAGAGGTCATACCTGGATTTTCAAACGGAATCCTTTTTCAAACGCCATTTATTTCAAGTGACAGCATTCTATCCGCTTCAAACATCCGAAATGTGAAATAACTGGCTTCTTATATTTTTTTAGTTATGGAAGAGCAACCGCATCATCTGTGTGGCAATCGAAATACACACGCAAGAGCCTCAACGTGCGATAGTAAACATCGTGAATGAAAGTATGGGATGGAAATGATTTTCTCCCCTTTACAGAAACAGCAAAACTCTAATGGTACTAGTTTGTCAGTAACAAGTTTTAATGAAGAAAAGAAACAAGGAGAATGGGGACATTTAGGGCGTATGTGCTGGCAAAATGACTCGGTCGCATTTAGCCTCGCGTTTTGAAACCCTCCAGCCGTTTTTTTCTGACCCATGGCTTGTCTAATTGTGCCAAGAACAGGGGAAGCTCAGCTGCTTCTTTTTCGGCAACGAAGTGGCCCGAGCCTCCCGTGACCAGCCCTCTTCCACAGCCCTGACCGTCTTAACAGGTTTCCAGAAGACGAAGCAGCAGGTATCCGCAGCAGGTATCCTGGAGGTATAAAGTAACGAATTTGTGTTGCCAAGAACGGATAAGAACAGAAGGGTCGGGTACGTTACCAAGGGCGGGCTGGAGAGCGGTCAACATGTTGATGTAAATTCTTTTTCTACCGCATACTCCCACACTACCGGTACGGGCACCAACATTACCGGCGCCCCACCCACACCTATCCAGAACTGGAGCTACAATATTCCGGCGACTACAAACGAACTCTTACCGCCACAATACTTTACTACACGCAATGTACCGCACCCTCTACCTCTACCCCGCCTCTTGCAAATGTTGCCGCCACCTTGGCACCATATACCATCTGGTATGGGGTGTCAACAAACCCCGTCCCTTACTCTCCATCCACAACGTTCATACGAGCAGTGGGTGGCACGGCTGACAAGCTCTGGTCTCGACTCCCAGCGTAGCCTGGTGGAGAGGGCCGCCCGGGTGGCCAGCGCAGACCAGGTTATTCCGGAATAGAGGGAACCTCCCCCCAGGCGGGTGCCCGGACATCAGCGCCTGAAGCTCGGCTAAATAAACTTTACTGTTAGCGCTGTTAGCTATATTGAGCCGTTGCAGCAGATAATAGCACGCCGGGTTATTTATACTTACCTGTATATTGATTATAACTGTGGATGACAGAGCCGCACTCCACCGTATTTGGACAATAGTTTGCAAACACGATTTCCGATTAGACGACAGTGTGTAGCCCTTCCAACAAGGGCAAGAAATCACACGTACTCGGTTGCGTCTGTCCTAAATAATATGCAGTCAGCCTTTCTTTAATACACTAACCATGTACATCGGGATATGTACGATCGTATGCAAGTATACACAATGCGCACGTGCACGAAACTTTTGATGTCAAGACCAAGTATAAGTGATGCTTTGATTTCATTTTTTCAACTCTCTTCCATTGCTTTACTCTGCAAAGACAATGCAATTCAGTCGTGTAAACTATAAATTACGTCAACAGTCACAAACATGGCACAGGACTCACTAAACACTACTCAACAACGTTTCCATTCCTTTTTATAGTTGTCACAGACTTGCAGGTTGGACAGGTGCACAGACAAAAACTGGTACGCCAGTGACGCCTACCTTTGTTGCTTGGTTGTTCACCAAACTAATTTTGTAGTAACTACATAGCTCCTCAGCACGGAAGCTAATTGTGAGTACGATAACAATTCAGCCGTTATTCACGCCTCCCCTCTACAATACCGCTTTGCCTCGTCAGAACAACACCCCAAACAACACGAGTACACTCGATGCATGAAAATATACACGTCTTATTTATGTACACATCCTTCAGAGGCAAGACATGCTCAAGCGACGAGGAGGTGTTACCTCGGGGCTTGTACGATTCCTTGGCTAGGTTGGACGACACGTTTTTTTCCTCTACTGAGCAACACACCTTATGCAACGTGACGCGAAACATTTTCTGTGGTCGATCTACTAGTATCTAAATTTTTGCAATGGAGTCTTATTTCGTCCACAGCCTCCACAGCTGCTGGAATGTTGCGATAGATTGTGCGGCAAGAAATTTTGTTAATTTGAATGACTCGAGAAAATGTTCCGAATCAAGCAACGTCCATTATACTTAATTGTTCTTTTTTATTTTCTCTACGTGGTAGAATGTTCAATAGCGCGAAGTCTGATATTTTATGCAAAACGGGCAACGCAATAAAACTGTTGTACATGCCGGTACAGCCAAGCTGGCACCTAATTTTATGTAGTGAAGCAGCTGTCAAGGAGACTAGACTTTTTCCCTTGCTTTGTGAGATCACTGAAGTGTTTAGCATACATGGCGTACAAAATTTAATGCAATAATTGTTCGCACTTTGCATCTCAGAGATACTTAAGCGTAGACACTGCAGCTGACTCCTTCTACGGAATTTGCAATTTGGCTCGAGTGGGTAAAAAACTATGCCCGCAGTTAGCCGGAGTACCTACAGTTAACACGAAAAGTTTCCTTCTACACCTGAAGATACTGCAAGTGCACGTTGAAATGGAATGTAGTCATCCTCATGGCTCCATTGCAATGACAAAAGTCATTTCTAGACTACCTTTTTGCTTTTAAAAGAGTTGAAGCTAATAAAGGTCAAAATTCCTTCTTCAAACTCATCAGCTACGGTACACAAGTACTCGCACGACATGTCGTGTTGCTCGAGTACCAGAAAATGTAAAACTAGATCACCTTGACCTTCTCAGTTTTTGCGAAAGGTGACACCAACATTGCAAGTGCTGCTAAACTATAACGATATGGTGTAGGACAAAAATAATCATCGCTTTGCAGTGGCTCACGGGTTCACACCATAGTGCTAGTCTCACGCATAAACAACAGCTCCCAACAGCTTTCATGTTCAATACCATTGCAATCTTCTGAAGCACGATATTGCTTTACCCATAAAGGTTGTCGCAAACGCCGAGATAACGTTCTAAGAAAACGAGTTTGTCTGGGCTGCACTTTGCTCTTAATCAGTCCGGCCTGGACTCTTTACGACACGAGGCTGTTCACTCGACGAGAATGAAGCATTTATGCGGCACTTGGCCTGAGTAACAATATTTGTAGGCCCGAGCTTTCCTTGCTGTCCCAACCAACTTGGTGAATTTGGTATAAGCCATTGATGAATTCAATAGAATTTTTTTTCGTCTTAGGAGCATGAGATCGAAGGGATGTACACACTTCATGAAGCAAAACCTTCTTCCTGCAAGTGTTATTAACTGCCATGGTAAAAAACCATGGTATACGTACTGAAACGTGTATGCATATATGCATACTTTTTCAGGGGTGTGGTCGTTAAAATCCCGTGCAAATCACACTATTACGTATGGCGGCTGTACATGAAAACTCACTGCAAAACTGTTGATGCCGATTTTTAGTCCCACAGCAGGCACACACAACACACACCACGTTTTGGAGCAACAAGACAAGGTTCAGACTGTCGTCACTACGTCAGACTGCCGTCAGACTGTCATACATGTACGTCAGACTGTCGTACATGTACGTCACTATGATATGTAAATTCATCCGTAGATATGTGGTTGCCCTTCACATGAACGCTTTGTGTGCCAGTTGAAGTGCTGGAATCGCCATTTGACTATTGCCCCAGGTTGTTCACGTTGCAACGATAATTCACTACGCCACAAAGTACGCCATAGTAACGCCATGTCTTTAGTGTCTACGGTAATCATAACTCGCTTGAATTGCATCCTCCACACGTTATGCATTTAATATTCCGCATGAGTGGGCGTTGCCGTACAGAGCGGGATATCTTGCGCGATATCGTCACGTATCATGACGTCTCAAGCTTCATCTCCGACAGCACAGTCTTCTGGCCTGTTTTGAATGCCAGTGTGGACATCCCACGGTTGCCGGAGCATCCGTGGAGCTCAAGCAAGCGCCCACTGCGTTAATCGGTCATAGGCGCACGTGGCACGCCTAGCCGCGTAATCGTGTAGATCAAGGGCCGCCCCGTTGACTCTTTGGGGGCGTCTGTCTGCCTACCATCGAAACCCTTATGGAGCTGGGTTGTACTGAATACGATTGACGTGCGTTTTCTCTAGCCACTGAAACACGTACGTAACATTTCGTTCTTGCATTAATTCACAAAATGTCAAGAAAATATATCTTTCTGCATAAGTACATTATGATCTAAGCTCACCCTTATTTGTCTTTCTGACACGTTTCATGCAATGAGATAGCATATTTTTTTGGTGAGAATAAAGAAACCTTGGCCAGCCAGATTTAATGTCTCATCTACGAGTATTTTATAGTAAAATTCGATGCTTTTGAGCCTCCTGCTATGTTCCTTGCGTCACGCAGATGTAGCGACATTTCAAACAGTTGACAAAAATAGTAACGCATGTATCGAAATCAACGAAAACATACGCACGCAGGCGCCATGAAGGAAAAAAAAAGAGCTCCTTTTTTGCTGGAAATTTCCGAACAAATTTCAGTTAAACACACCAGATGGGAGATTCGAAGCTGCCTGAACAGGCGGCGCTTTCCTCATCGCTCCCAAAGAAGCCATAAATGTCGACCACGTCCCAGCAGACAGTGTGCATTTATCCCATGTAGTCCGTCAGAGCACACGCACCACTAGATTCGGACTGGATCCTGGACGCGGCTCCGAAGAGTGTGACACGGGAAGGCGTCTTGCCTTTCAGTTCAATCTGTCGATCACAGGTTAGCTTGTGAATGTATCCTTCGCGCGCACTTCATCGTGCTACGCTTCCAGCAAACAACAATCTGAGCTACTTAAGACCCCCACTGCATGCGGTGGAACGACGTCGTGTTCTCCGATTTTTCACTCCTGGTGTGGCGGCCGGGTCGTCGTGGCAGCGAAGTCCGCTATTTCTCCAAAGTGCTGCAGGCATCCCGCCTCTGCACAAGCGAAGCGGGGCGCTAGCCGACGTTTACAGGAAGCCCGCGAGGAGGCAAAGAAGGGAACATCAACGGATCCTCTGCTGCTCAGTAAATGAATCGGCATGACGCGCTGTAGCCCTTGCGAGAAGCACGGCGGCACCTTAGGTTGCTTAGCGTCTTCAGCTTCTCTTTACCAACCCGCCTTTCCGGCGGCGGAATGGCGGGCGTACGGAACGTCGTGTGGTCTTGTCGGCGACGCAGTACGTCAACCGCGATGGGCCGAGTGGCGATGGCGAGCGCGGCGTGGGAGCCGGCGTTGTGGGTACTTTGACTTCTCATCGTGGTGACTCGGTGCGTTGCTCACATGAGCACGTCCCGCGTTTCGGGCAGGCGCAGCGAGGCCAGGCAGCCGACCAGCAGCACGGCCGCCGTGGTCAGAATGGGCACCGAGCGGCTCAGGCTGATGAAGTAGCCGAAGGTGGCGCTGGCCAGCAGTGCCGCGAGACGGCTCGCCGCGCTCAGGAAGCCGTACGCCGTACTCCTGCAGTGAACGAAGACCGGCAAAAGAATTGTCACCTTTTTAAAAAAAAAAAAGTTGAGAGAAGCGCGGCACGTTTTTAACATCAAAAGTGCGTCGAAACCTTCCCTGGAAGTGCGTTAAATCTACCGTCAAACCTTGAAAGAGCCAAATCGCAAACGAAAAACGAACCTATGCGACGATTTCTAGCAAACTAAGTAAAGGCGTCTACGAACGATGTAAATGTATACCGCTGCGTGGTTTATGAGATAAAGGTATACTATTGTATGCCTGCTTCATGATCGATGGTTGTGTTGTCTTATCTATAGCAGTTCCTTTTTCGCGATTTTTATGTAACAGTTTTTGACAGAATGGAAGCCCGGTTTTACGCACGCGCCGTGTGTCCAAACATTTTATTAGAGCTTTTCGGTCGACCAACCGGTCTATGAGGAAATGCGCTAGCTTTTTGTCAGCACGCCATCGGAACAACGAAGAAAGCTTTCGCTTTAAAAAAAAAGTATAATTTTTGCCGCGGCTTCAAGGAGCTCAACGGACGTAAAAGAGTGACGTCCGAAAGACATGTCATGCGAAATGGCATTTGAAGCAAGCAAAAAAAAAAAAAGACGTTATATATTTTCATCTTATACAAACAAGAGTGTCTTTTAGAAAGGTTGTGTTTGCAAGTGAAAAATTCTTACACGGCCGGAGGGAGCGCGGATGTGAGTGTGCTTAGGGTGCCTTTATGCCCGCGTGCTCCTTTAAGTGTGCTCTGGCTATTCAAGAACTGCTAGCTCATGCTACAAAGATTGAAAGTATGTGCCAAAGTTGTTATACCCCACAGAAAAAGTCTAGAATACAAAAACAAGCGCGCAGATATTTATTGTAATACTGGAGTGCGAAGGCCTACATAATTTAGCAAATACTCAATGCTGTTCCTGCACTTGCCGTCGCGCTCATGTATGCTGCCAATAGTACGATCTGAGTTCCTTTCTACACACAGGTTACAAACGCGTTTATATGGTACAAATAGCGCCTCAATACAAAAAGTCCATAGGACCCATGAAACGTGTCAACATCGGAATTTGGAAGACTGGCACATCACCAAATCGCCCTGAAAACCAATGTGATCAGTGTAGCAGAGCGGTAAGTTGCTACATAGGGCGCGTAGTGTGTTTACTTTATACCAAGATTTAAAATCAACAAATTAACGCTTCCTAACTGGCCTGTATAAAGTGCATGCTTTAGGCCCGCATGCTTTGACATCTAATTTATCGGCTGATGACCATGAGTGACAGCCGTCCATGCGGACTTCGGGCCCTGATCCACTATACATATTATCATCATAAGGCAACTTTATTAAATGCTTTTGGGAATTAATACAACAAGTATTTGGACCGATAGCCAAAGTCTGTTCGGAACGGTGCCTCTGAGAGAGAAATGTGGAGGTTTTATAAAGAGCAATTTTGCCAAAAAGGAGCATTCTTGTCTCAGCACTCGAGCTAGAAAAATCCCGGAGAGATGTGGAATCTCGTCCGAGCTAGAACACTTGTAGTTTTGCGGATGCGTACAGGGAAACAAGGCGTATCCTGCAGCGGGAACAATGTCCCAGCCAATGTCGCTTAATAAGTGGTTTGTGTGCATTCGGAGCAAACAGATAGCCTCGGAGTTTGATGCTTGGAGCGGGAGCTTGGATTTCGAAAATTGTTTTGTTATCTAATGCGAATAGTCGTATAAAGCCTTAGGTTCTTTTCATCGTATCAACCACGTCCCGAATCCAGCATTTCGGCCACCCTCTCCGAGAACTCAGTCATCATCGAGCCTCCTGCAAAATCAACCGGATTATAGACAATTAGGCGCCTGCAGCCACTGGACCACCGGGGAAACGAACGACTGCACACCTTTGCTGCCCACAGTTCACCGCAGTGCAAATATGAGTGGGTAGAGCTTACAAACCTGAGAGTCGTGGGATATGATTCTGTCGTGGTCACGTCCACGGCGTTCCAGGCGGAAATGGAGACGAAGTTGAAGATGGCTTGGAATGTGATCACCGACGACCTCGTCACTGAGAGCCAGACAAGCGTGATGCTTGCGCTTGCGAGGAACAGCGATATTCCTGCAGGAAAGGGGAAGCAGAAGTATTCACAGGTTAATAAGTAACTGCCATGCTGAAGGGGTACAGTGCAAACAGACGAATGACAGAGGGCAACACTCCGCCCTCACGTTCGGAACCTGTGCCTCGAACATATTCGCTATCGCCTCGAACGCCGCACTCTACCGGCGCCTCACAACAATAAAGTTGATCAATCAAGAAGCCGCCTGCTACCGCCACCTTGGACCCCGGCCAGAGAGTGCTAGAAGTTTACACTACCCTGGCGATCAGCTGGTAAAAAGGGCCCGCAAGGCAGTGACTGCCCAGGTGCTTCTAAACAGAGAAGCACCTTAGTCATGTGTTCAAAATCAACTAACTATGGCTCCCAATAAAGTTTACACGTCCTTCTCCTTGGGGCACTTAAGTCTGCTCATGCGCTTCGAAATGAAAAATTTGGCGATAATTATTAATAACATCTTTATAGCTACATCGTATTTGCATGTTTCTTTCTTGTGATTCTTTGTCTTTTCTCACGAATTACTTCGGTCGGCTTCTTTTATACCACCCTGTGCTTGAGTCTATTTCTACCCTTTCGTTTCTTCGTCTTGCGGCGCAAATTCACGCCAGCAAGCAGTCTGGCACACGCCACAGCTTCCTTAGAATCGGGGTTCTACGCGACTGCTGTCCACTTGTTCTGCTCCCGCGCCATCGCGTGTCACGCGGCTCGCGCTATTCTATGGCGTTTGCTTTAGCGTCATGGTTATGCGAATTTAGTAAGGCGGGCACATTGGCTTCTCGAAGCTCCAGATTCCCGGTCAATTCCTCAAGTGGGTATGTGACACGAGGAAGGAACAACAACGACAACTATTTTTGTCCTACGATGGCAACGTGAGGTGATAGCAGGATACGGGATTTTCAAAGGATTTTTGCCACCTTCATTTGGTGTTCGCGTAGTCAGTCTATGCGTCGCGATAATGTTTTCCTTCCGGTTGTGCGAGGGGGACTTGGGCTTGTTCACCTTTTTTTTGGCAGCTTGGTTCTCGTTTATTCTATTTTGGAGCTGTTCAACATCCGTTTTTGAAAGCTGCACTGCAATACGCCTTGCCCATTTTCTCCCTGATATGGTTTTGTCTTCGGTGTCTGTGGAAGCAGTCTGGAGGGAACGGGGTTTTCTCAAAGAACTGGTCGACACGGACCGCTTTTTACTGGCTCGGTTTAGCCTGGAGTGCATATTTAATGCTACACGTCAGTCTATTTCCAATGCCCTGGTTTCTAGGATTTTTCGCATTCCTTTACATCGTGTTTTGTACCTCCAGTGTCCATACCAGGACGTACTCAATAGAGCGTGTCAAATGTGTGTTCCACCCGGTGTTAAAACATTTTTTCTTTAAATTACACAATAGGACGCTCCCTGTTTTAACTTCGATGAAAGACCGGGGCCTGTTTATAGCTCGGTCGACAGATTGCCGCTTGTGCTTAAGACCATCAAGAATTGATCACTGTTTTGTAAATTGCAGGGATCGATGCTGTCTTTTTCTGGGACATTTTGCAGTGAACACTCAGAAACGATTTCGATATCACGCCTTTCTTAATCTAATTTTTGCCATTCAGCTGTCCTGGTGAGCCACCCTATGATATGTCTGTTGTGATTGGTCTGTACAGTTTGTGGCGGTCTCGTGTATGTGACAGGCATGCCGAGTTACCTAGATGAACAAATTAGGATTTCTGAGAAACCATGCCATTTGTACATAGTGTGTATATTTCGCATGACCAACCAACCCTAAATGAACAAATTCGGATTTCTGAGAAACCGTGCCGTTTGTACATAGTGTGTATAATTCGCATGACCAACCAACCCTAAATGAACAAATTCGGATTTCTGAGAAACCGTGCCGTTTGTACATAGTGTGTATAATTCGCATGACCAACCACCTGACTGGTTCCCTCTTTTGAACGCTTGTGTGTGTGTTGGCCTGAACTTTATGTATTTGTGCTTGTCCTAACTTCAGTGAATTTTCTTGTTTGCTTGACTGTGTAGTAAACTTGTACTATCGTTATGTGAGTGTATTCTCCCATGCAGTAAAGAAAAAAAAAGAGATAACACAGGGGTAGAGCGATGGAGGGAGGAGAAGAAAGAGGAGGAAAAAACGTGTTTCCAAAGCAGTCAGCCCTGTGCTGCTACTGTGCACACCCTGGTTGAAATCCCATTGGAACGGACATGTGTTTTTTATTTACTCTTAAAACCCGCGGGTATTTTCTTGGCCGGGCAACAACGCTGGTTTTTGCAGATAAGGCACGTAAGGCTTTCACCTTAAAAACTGAAGCTAAACATGCTTCCCGGTAATGTACGGTTTTCTACTTTTGTGGGTTTAACGCGCCGAAGCTACACCTGAGCTTTGAGAACTACCGTAGTGGACGGGTCCAGATTAACTGTGACCCCCTGAAGTTTGCAGATATATATATATATATATATATATATATATATATATATATATATATATATATATATATATATATATATATATATATATATATATATATATATATATAACAGTAATAAGGGTTGGCAGTCTTGAGGCCATAGGAAGCTTAAGAGGGTTCACCGCTGGTTGACCACTCTCGACATGTCGTAGACACTCGAGTCACGGCGCGGGGTAGTCCGAGTAGTCCGAGTGGCGCTTGCTACCACCCCCAAGCACAGGAAAAAATTACATTGACATAAATACCCTAGAAAGCGGGGGGAAAGTCGCCCCGCGGGTAGCGTAGTGGTTATCGCACCAGACCGGTATTCTGGAGGTCGTGGGTTCGGATCCCACCTCGCGGGCATTTTTTCTCCGCTTTCTTTCTTTCTTTCTTTCCAAATTCTTTATCTGTTTCAATGACCTACCACAACCTCCCCTTTGCTTTCCGAGGTTTTCTATGTATATGTATATATATATATATATATATATATATATATATATATATATATATATATATATATATATATATATATATATATATATATATATATATATATATATTGTGGTACCGGGGTTCTTGCACCCGGCCACGGTTCCCAAGAAAGGACACTGAGCCCCCTCGAACACACCTTTACTTGGAGTCCCGCTACGCCAAGGTACACCGCTCAGCCGATCCGGCTGCACACACGTCGCCCAGCCGAGTCCGCCATGTCCTATCCTCGCTCCTCCCGCGCCACCTCCTTATCCTCAGCCGGCACATGTCCATCCCGTGGGATTGTCCCCCGCCACTATTGCCAGATTACCACTCTCTCCCCCCCTCCGAAGAAAAGGCCGACGCTGGCTGCCCTCGGCTGCAGTCGTCGGCACTCTCGAGGGACTCCCACGGCTCAGCCCGGATGGCAGTAGACCGGTGCCACAGGTGGCCTCCTAAGACCCGGGGGTCCTTGCAGAAGGTCCAAACGTGGCAAGGTCCTGTCCGCGGGCCTTGCTCCGGGGGGTGGTGTCCGGCGCAGTCGTCAGCAGCTGTCCGCCTCGAGCTCCTGCTTCATCTTGGCGAACTCCTCCTTGGTCATGGAGCCATCGCCCTCGCCGAGCTTCTGGAGCTTCTCCCGCGAGGCGTCGAAGTCCGGCCGCGGAGGGGCCGGGGGAATGATCATCCCGGCGTAGTCCTCGCTCTCCTCCAGGGCATCATGGAGCCAGATGAACTCCTCGTGCTGCCGAAGCACAGAGAACTCCGGCTTCTGGAAGTCCGACAGCGTCGTCTTGGTGTGGACAGTGAACTTGACCTTGTCCCTCTCGCTGAGGGCATCCGAGATGTCCACCACCAGAGACTGGTCCGCCAGGTCGATCGTGTCTGACCACATCTTCAGCGAGCTGTCGGTCACATTTGCCGCGGAACACCAAAACGAGGAAGAAGACCACAATGCCCTTCCTAGGAACCACGGCCGGCCCCACGTTGGGCGCCAAATGTGGTACCGGGGTTCTTGCACCCGGCCGCGGTTCCCAAGAAAGGACACTGAGCCCCCTCGAACACACCTTTACTTGGAGTCCCGCTACGCCAAGGTACACCGCTCAGCCGATCCGGCTGCACACACGTCGCCCAGCCGAGTCCGCCATGTCCTATCCTCGCTCCTCCCGCGCCACCTCCTTATCCTCAGCCGGCACATGTCCATCCCGTGGGATTGTCCCCCGCCACTATTGCCGGATTACCACACTATATATATATATATATATATATATATATATATATATATATATATATACATATAGCGAATCAGAAAATGGGAAATGAGGGGCTCGTTGAAAATAAGACAGAAATAAGAGTTGGCAGTCAAGAAAACCTCGGAAAGCAAAGGGGAGGATGTGGTAGGTCATCGTAACAGATAGAGAATTTGGAAAGAAAGAGAGTGGAGAAAAAATGCCCGCCAGGTGGTATCTGAACCCACGACCTCCAGAATACCGGTCTGATATATATATATATATATATATATATATATATATATATATATATATATATATATATATATATATAATATAGCACGAGGCGTAAACGAGTGTTCCGGTGTTTCTTTAGTCCGCGTTACGTTCTAGCGAGGAGTAAACGAATGTGTTGGTGCTTTAGTACCGTGACTACATGAGACGGTGATTACTGCGACGACAGGAGATGCCAATAGCCCGAACCCCTAAGGGGCTTCGCCCCTAAAGTAAAAGTGACGCATAGGAAGTAAACATACATATACGAGCGGGGAAAATGGCTGCCCTGGTCCTTAGCGTTCGCTGGCTGACCAAAGTACGGCCAGTTTCTAGCGTTTTAAAATCTTCCTGCGGCAGCACTCGCAATAGCGGGGATTTAGACGGGCGCTGTGTTATCGCTTAACTGCTCCTGGCACCCGAGATTCATTTCTCAGCTCAAATTTTATCGAATGTTTGAGTGTCTACAGGCCAAAGCGACATCGTTAGAATTAAGACATTGTTCGGGAGCCCCTCGCTTCTATGTATAATCGAAACGAACAAACAGAAGAGTCAAAAGCGTGAACACACCGGGAAACTAAAATATGGTGTTTTAGCCAACGACTTAGGCCATGTAAAGCTGTGGGATTGCGTTCACTTTATCGACTCACTGTTCACTGCATTTCTTCATTTGCATAGAATATGTACAACTAAAATATACAAGTATACTGACTAATGTATCCTAACTAATTAAAGAGCTGATCTGAGAGGCACAGTGCTTTCCTGTGGATTCCACTATTGCTAAAATTCCGGATGCAAGGAAGGTGTTCATGTATAAATATATTATGTGTATTTGAAAGCTCTCTCGATTAAGGCTGATTGCACCACGCACATGATTTTATGAACAGACAAATGTTGTTATGATGACGCTGACAAGGACACGGAGGCTTAAGACACACAGTAGCCTTTTCAACCTGCACATAACACAATTCACTGAGGAGAAGAAATGCATGTGCCAGAGAGGTAACAAGTAATTTAGTGAACCCGAAAAACATGAACGAGACAAAAAATCTCTCTCTCTCAATCTCTCTCTCTCTCCCTCTCTCTCTCTCTCTCTTACTTTATATATATATATATATATATATATATATATATATATATATATATATATATATATATATATATATATATATATATATATATATATATACTTTCACCCAAGCTAGATATATACACGTTCATCCCAAGCTAGAAACGGAAAACCTTGGAGGGGGTAATATCAACGTGCACGGGTAGTTAGTTATGCGCGCGGGTAACATCAGCGGCTCTAATCTGTGCGAGTTGGTACACAACTGGTACAAAGCAGTTAGGATTCACATTAAGGCAGGCATAGAAGACAAACGGTGTATTCTGTCTTTTCTGTCCGTTTTTGCGCACGTTCGTGGGCTAGCGTAGCACACCAAGAATTAATTAGGAGGTGGGTGGTGGAGGAGCTTTCTGGAAACGGAGTGCGCACTGCTTACGAGCCGTCTTTTCGCAGCTAATTAGCGCGACCTTCTACGAGCAAGGCTTTCCGAAATGAGAGGAAAGAAAGCGGGCGAGTTTCAAGACGGCACGTGGCCTACCAAATTTGGAACGCGCCAGCTTCGTTTCATTGGAACCTAATTACCACCGTTTAGAAAATAGCTCCTCTTTGAGGTGTTTCCTCTGATTCTTGACTAATGGTAGTCCTAACTTTCCGGCTACTGTACATCCTGCGTTGAACACTTTTACTGTTAATCAGGTTAGCCAAAGTGGTTTAGCGCAGCATTTTAGGGCTGATCCGGATCTTGATAACTTTGACTTCAGTTGTATACGTAGTGTCAGGTTATTTTTTAGAGCCGGCATGTTTTTCGCCCGCAATAGCTGAATGCAAATGCTTGCATGCTACCTGGGGAAACATACTTCGTCCTGTGACTTTCCTTGAGTGCTTCATCAGCATCTGCTGCGTTTAAAAGGTGTCACTACTCTGTGGTAGCGCGTTACGGGTGGGCTTACCCTTCTGATTATCTCAGCTGGCACATGTCCGTTTGACCCGTCCACCTGGTGACCAGAAACAGATATTTTTCTTAACAGTGAGAAAAATGTACAGCTGTTCCTTCCGTAACAGTGTGACCACATTTTGGGGAACATGCCTACTATTCCTTTTAATTAAACCCCAGCAACAACGCCATCTTTTTGGCTTTCTTTATACGGTTTTCATGAGAGGCGCTGACAGCGTGCCGCCAAACTATTTCGGTGTGGGACACAAATAGAATATCTGTCATCTCCGACATCCCTCCGTGCAGTATGGAGACGCAACGCAATGCTGGGAGCATTAGGTGCGGTTTTTAGTGTGTTTTTTTTTTGCTTTTCCACTAGTTCTTCGCTCCTCATCCCACATGATCCTACGCTTCGTTGAGAAAAGTTGCCTTCGATACCGTTCTCTGCTGAGACGAGGAGGATTTGGGGAACAGAATCGTGATGTAGGTTGTTATCTGTGAAAGAGACGCCCCTGCACGTGCGCACCATGCCTTCATCACAAAGTACCTCGGTAAAAGCCTGTAGTATTGAACAAAAGGGGTCGTACTGGTTTAGACGGAATTACTCGCCGCTACATGTGGGAGAAACGGGGGTGGGGGGGTGGGGGGAAGGATATAGGTTTTGAGTAGGCGATAGAGACGAACGAGACCTACCCAGGGTGCGGGCCCGGCCGAGCCTGTCGATGATGCAGGATGAGATGATGTTGCCCGGAATGATGGCCAGCTGCGCGAACAGGTTCTCGATGAACACGTCCGAGAGGCGGAAGTTGACGTCGAAGTCGATGGGGCAGCCCGTGCGGCGGTTGAGGAACGTGGTGCTGTTGTGGAAGGCGCAGTCGCGGAACCGGAAGTCGTAGAAGTCCGTGTCCACGAACCGCACGCCCAGGAAGTCGCACTGCTCGAAGAAACTGCGGCTCGAGCGCACGTCGCTGAAGGTGCTGTGAGCGGAAGAGGGAGGGAGAGGGGAACAAAACGAACCTGTATATGCAGGGAGCGTAAGGATGCACAAGGCCTGTTTTCTTGTGTTGCCACCAAGAGACAGAAAACTTGTAACAGTCTTGTTTTATTTAACCTTTATTTTGGCGATGTCCTTCGCTTTAAGCTGACGGTCATAACCAAGCTACTGTCGCTGTAGAACAACACCTTAAAAATATTAATAATGATAATAATTTTATTGCACAGATAAAAAAGCTGCACAGTCACAGGCCTGTCAAAGCCGCAATGCGCTTGAAGGGCAGACCCTGCTAGACAGTGAAAATACTTGCATATGGCCAAATACGAAAGAGTGACAGAAACGTCTAGTTAAAACGGTACAACATTACCGTCAGTGCATTACAGGCTATATACTCTGCCACGCAGCGCCGGGACCATAAGAAACAAAAGCACTAACAATAAACGAATAATAGGGGTGGGCAAGCAGAGATTCAGACAACTTCAGAACAAAAGGCAAGAAGGCTTTTTGTGCGTATCATTTTTTGCCGAATTCCCCCCCCCCCCCCCTCCAGCCAGGACCGTGTAAAACCCTGCATTTTCACAAAAAAGCAGATTTGGGGGAAGTAACCCGTTTATCTCTATTTACGCTATTATAAGCGTAAATTGCTGTTACAGTACAGTCGAAAAGGACGGCAAGAAATTTCTGTAGTCTGTCGTATTTTTGCGTCTTGCTGTCGTCTTGTCGTGTTCTTGTGCCGTGATTCTGGCAGCTGGATATGTCACGACAGCATGATGGCTGTCGTAGCGACAGGAAATTTTGTTGTGATTACAGGAATGTTTGTCGTTTAGAAAATTGTCGTTGCGACATGAATGAGTGTCGTAACAACATATGATGATGATGATGATAAATTCTTTTATTAGGAAGGGGAGGACCGAAGGTCGCTGGAGGGGGAAGAGGGGGAATAGGGAGGGAGGTAGACACCCACTAAATCACGCTCGCCAGGCCACTGGCAACGCCAAACTCGGCTAAGGTCACCAGGTGTTGAGGATGTTCGAGAATGTCCCTATGTAATGCTTCCATATTTGAATTTTGAAAAACACTATGGTTTAGTCTATGAAGATCAAAAGCGGAGCAGTGCAGAATAAGATGCTTTGTCGTAACAACAGGGCTTCTGTTGGCGCAACAAAGTTTTTTGACGTACGGCAGAAATACTTGTTAGGTTTTCGCGGCATTGCTGTTGTCATTTTAGACTGGGAGAATTCTAAAAATCCACAAAATGAGAAAAAAAAATACTCCGAAAATGGCGAACCATGTAACGCCTTGCATTACCACAAAAGTGTAGATTCCGCAAAAGTTCCGCCTTTAATCGTTATAATAGCCTAAATGGAGATAATTGGTCGGACAGAATTTTGAAAAAAAAAACAAACAATTGCTGCTTGTAAAAACCTCACACTCGAGACAAGTGGCACAAGAATGCTGCGCATTAGTAGACAAGTCTCTGAATTTCTGCAGTTTTTTTTTTTCAGTTTACAACGAGTCGTCACTTCCAAAGCACCGGGTGGGAGTTTGTTGAGGGACGAGGGTACATAATAGGGCCACATTCTTTGACCATACCTTGTAAAACACCGTGGTACCTGATACGGATTTTTTTGGTCTAAGGCTACGCGTAGGAATGTACTTTTCTTTGTAGCCGGTCGTCCAAAGATGTTTTAATACGATCGTTTCCATTAACAGCATAGTGAAATTGGCAATTGTAAGCTTGTAAAAATACTCGTACTTCCGGAGAGGCATAGATTATAGGCTAAATTCTTTAAGAAGGAGCTTACAATCGAGTTCAACCTTTGCTGCCATCGAACTGTTCAGTGACCATACACACAGTAATGCCGTAACGAAGCACACTGTAGCCCAATGCATACAAAATAATCTTCCTCACTTGTAACGTCATAAAGTAACGAAAGTGGTACAAAATGTACGGAAGCGCGCGTAGCTTTCTACCGGCGTATGCCAGATGAAAATTACATGTGAGCTCATTGTCAAAGATTAAGCCGAAATATTTAATCGACGAAGCATACTTACCTGGCTTGCAAGAACAAGAACAACATAAAGGCGTGTGCAGCGTTAACGGGTAATCAAGTACAGCTTTATAAAATGAATTGTTGAAGCAAAAAAGTTGTGTTTTAACTGTATTAACAATAATTGGCGAAAACCAGTCCATTGCAGTAGTTGCAGCAGCCTGCAGTGATATAACGGCCTGAGGACAGTGTGATGCTGTGGAAATTATCAAAGTGTCGTCGGCATACTGAAACAGCGGAGTGGAAATTACAGTAAACAGATCATTAACAAAAATAATAAACAGCAAGAGGCTTAATATCATACCCTGAGGAACTACAAATTTTATCGGTATGAATGCTGATATGAGACTCCCCTAGAGAAATACACTGACGCCGGGCGTGCTAGAAGTTTTGAAGCAACTGCAAGACTATAGTCCTCTGAATCCAAGCAAGAAAAGTTTACGTAACAGAAGACTATGGAAGTACACTGCCAATTGCTTTCTTAATATTCAAGATCAGAGCACGGGCAACTTTAGTGTGTTTGAAAGCCGAATTCGACCAATTAGAAAAGTTTTCAAGAAGAGTTTCAATGCCTGTTCTTTGAACAAACTTACTGGTGAGGTGAAATGGCATTGTGAGTGTCTAAAATGTCAGTCGTAATTCGGTATAAATATTTTTCTAGTATCTTAGCGAGACGTGGTGAAATATGGGCCTATAGTTTTATATGTTGCTACGGTTGACTCCTTTGTGAGGAGCAGTCTCTATCACCACTTTCATATCAATGGGTATGTTGCCCGTTGCACAAATGCTGTTCATGAGTTACACCAGTCAACTTTTCATGACGAGAAAATTGCAGCGCAGGTCCGAGATCTAAATTTTATCTATGCCTGGACGTTTAAGTTGGTGGGGGCTAGCTATGTTCTGTGATGGAGCGAAGATGGGCAAATTGCAACAAACTGCTTTATAGGGTGCAGCGCTGCGTATCTGGTCTTGCAATAATAGAAACTCGAGAAAAAAAAAGTTGCTGAACTTCTCAGTTATGCTTTGAGCGTTCCCAGGAAAAACAGTTAAAATACAAGCAACGTTACTGTAACGTTTTTCTCTGGCTTAATATTGCTAAGGACCACGTTTTCTTGACGTTTGACGGGCTACATCGAATTCTATTCGAAGCTGACTACGTTTGGCAAGCCGAATCAAGTCTACTTTGTTACTGCACATTTTAAATTTGTTTTGCGGCTCAACACAGTTAGTAGACGACCTAGCTGTTTCTTGAAGTAAATCTTCTTCTTTTATTGCGACAAGTACATCAGCTCACATCCACTTGTTTTTGGGGGGTTTCGAGGTATAATCCTGTGCTCGCGCGTAGCTGTTTTTCTGCAAGCACAAAACATCAACCAACGTTTCGTAAATTTGGGGAGGAGGCACAGTGTTTAAAAAGTGAACCCAGTTATACCGACCTACTCTTCTGCCGAACTACCTGCGATCAGTAACCGAGATAACTTTACCACCAAATCATCCAAAAAGGCTGGAAGTTTTCACAAGCTGTGACAGGAAGACCATAAGTCTCAAAGTTGCACATTCTGTTGTACTGCTCCAAGTCGTTTATTTTTTTGGTTACTTTGTCAATTTGTTCCACCTTCTATTGTACTGCTCCAAGTCGTTTATTTCTGATAATTTTTTTCGCTATCTAAACAACAAATTACAATGTCATTTGCCCGCCCAAAGAGTAATGCGGAATAAAAGAGGCAGTTATTATTTTTTTCACTTACGTCTCTCATACTGCTTTCCGCAACAAATATCACTTTCTAAAATCCTCTACTATAAGTACATTTGCTTGTTTTTTTTTTTGGTGATGGCTTAAGTGTTTGCAGTTCCTCTCACTGTTCTTAGTTGCCCTTTTGTAACCAGGGTTATTCAAATTTGAAAGTGTGAGTATCGCACAGGACAGCAATTAGCGAACTGCATTTCAAATGATGAAATTATGTGTTTCTTTATAACTCTAATTCAACTTTTCCTGCTAAATCGTTCTGGCACAGTAAACTCAATCAATCAATCAATCAATCAATCAATCAATCAATCAATCAATCAATCAATCAATCAATCAATCAATCAATCAATCAATCAATCAATCAATCAATCAATCAATCAATCAATCAACTTGAGGAGAGCGTGCCATCGGAACAATAATTTTCCAGTGTTTCACGCAGTCCGGACGTGTCGGCTGCAGCTGAAAAAAGCCATCTCTAGGCAACATTCTTCTGTCGAAGTGTGAAGCCTCTCAATCAAGGTCATAAAAAAAGAATGCCGCGCGAGCAAAAAAGAACGCGTTGCCAGGTAACACTCAGGATAGTCGGAGCGCGCATGGGCTGCAGGCGGGAGCATTCGAAGAACGTCGTCTGCTACCGATCATAAACGATCGGTGCACCCCCCGATCGAGTGCTACCACTCGCACTTGCCAAGTGAAGCGAGTTAAAGTTTTACGCGTCAGGTTACATACCCGAACCTTCAAGGTTAGCATCAGAGATGTATGAAACCCGACGACAAAAGTTGGCACAGCGCCGAGAGTGAGATCAGGGGCGAAGCTGTCACGGCAGAAAAATGTGTGTGATTGTGCTATCTTGAAGTGCGCGAAATAAATAGAGGATCAATAAGATACAGAAATAAATAAACAATAATAATAGATATTTAAAAAATGGTAGCAGAGATGAGCGAAATTACGCTCACTCGGAATACTGGTTCACTTCGTTGAGCGACCAACAAATTTTTATAGAATTCTGCCTGTGTTGTTGCCGGGTGTCACAGCGTACCTGTTTATGAAGGAGCAGTTGGAGAAGAGGACGTGGTTGAGCACGATGCCGGTGAAGCGAACGTTCTGGAACACACAGCCTTCGAAGTTGGTGTTGTCCAGCGAGTAGTTGAACACGTAGTTGCGGATGAAGTGGTTCGCCTCGATCGTGGCGTCGGAGCTGTAGCTCTCCGACTGGAGCTTGCGTAGATACTCGGGAAACCAGATGCCGATGCCGTAGAACCTGCGTCGGCAGCGCCGGCAATAAAAGGGCGTTAAGGCCCGTTCACACTTGTGACTGGAGCGTCTTGACAAACGCGATTTATGTCGCTCTAGTCGCATCGCGCAAGTCGCTCTTGTCGCGGCGACAAAAATTGGTCGAGACCAAACGACAAGAGCGATGCATGGCGACTGGAGCGACAGAAATCACGTCGCTCAAGTGACTCCAGTCGCAAGTGTGAACGGGCCTTTAGAGCGCGAATGTGCGTTTCGTCTAGACTTAGGCTTCACCACAATTCCCCACAAAGACCAATTAGCGTAACCAAATGTGCGAATTTGGCGAATGATGAGGCCGAGCATGATATATATGCAAGACAAAAAAATAGAATCTGCATTGGGACAACGGCGCAAGGCGTGCATTTTCGCTGTTGTAACGGTGCAGATGCTTTTTGTTTACCTAAATCGCGTTCATGCCCTCGTCACTTGTAAACTTCACACATTTGGTCACTTTGATTGGTCGGCCTGAGGCGTTGCGGGGAAGCCTAACCGCGGCGATTTCCCTGAATAGCTCGAGGAATTGAGTTACGCGGATGGTTTAATTAGCTCAGCCGTCAAAGACTGTGAACCGGTTTCTGGAAGGCTTAAAGCCCGCCACTTAAGGAAGTTGCACAGAAAATGGCATGCTCCAATTGGCCTCCCTATAATTTATGTGCTATTACGTTTAGGTTACTTATAAAGTGCCGCAATCGCTGCTTTGGTAAGAAAAAAGGGAAAAGAATGGATATGTCCAATCAAAAAGTTGGTAGTAATACACCATATTGAATATTTTCATGATTCGTTATGAGAAAATAGTTATACTCACCCAAACGATGTCGTGAGCCAAATAACAAGCAGGACCAACGTGACTTTGGAAAACGGAGGACAGATCATCTGGAAGAATGAGCTCCAGAACTGAAAATGAGAACAGCGTGAAATTTGCACGTTTTTTTTAAATTAAGGCAGCCGTGTAAGGTACTTCGCAATCATGCTTCAAAGCGTATTTACATCTGATTTGATCTACACACCGCGATGAAACTCTGCTTCGCGTTTATAGCCGCGCGTATTGAATTATTCCGAAAAGTGAGTTGTCCGATGAAAAAGCACTGAGACACTGGCTTGTCGAATGCCAGCGTGTTTTCGGCAATTCTGCAGCGGCAACTGCTCAAGTGATTTTAGAGTGGAGACTCTTTGATTTGCCATCATTTTTATTGAGTGGAGAGCGCATTGTGATACCGAAATAAATCTATATTCCTAAATTGTCTGTCCAGCCAGTGTTTTGCTTTTTTGTGCAACGCTAAATAGCCCGGAATAGCGTCAGAATAAACGAATTTTTTTTCATTCTTGTTGCCTTTTTTGCCCGCGTCTAGCCCTTCATAAAATGAGCGGCAAATGAAACATTCAGGAGAGCTACATGTTCTTTTTTCTTGAGGGAGCAGCTATGGCCGCGCGTAAAAACAACGGAACCAAAAAAATTGTTAAACCGTAGCACAGACAGGCTGATGGTGCCAAATGTGACAAATGTGTTTGCTACGGGATAAAACTACAAAGCAGTCAATTTAATAGAATATAGTTACACGAGTAATCAATTTCGAGGGGAGCTCCTACACAAGGGAAGGCGTATGTACAGGGTTAAGAGAACATGGACCGGTAAACCGTATAAACTGGAAAGATAAGCTCAGCTTGTACGGGAGGAAACAAAGCAGGTAGTACATAAGGGCGGGGAGACAAAAGAAAAGAGTACTAGGTAAGACTAGCTTTAACATAGTTTGAACCATAGAGATAGGATACTATTTATTATATTTGATTATAAAATATTTCAAATAAGGGGCTTCAGAAGATAACTTTGATATAAGGAGAGAGGCCTTGACCAATGTAATCATCGTCATCATCGTACGAAGCGCGAAATGTGCGAATAACACTATACTGAACTAAAAAATCAAGGCCAAGATGATGGGATTTCAAGCCCTTTTGTATTCTAGGAAAGCTCAGATATTCGTTGGAAGCTATCGGTGGAATGATGCCAAACGACTCTTGCCCCCTCCTCCACCTGCGGGGAGCGGAGTAAAAATGGTTACACTCACAGGTAGATCGTGCTTCGTTCAACGGCTTCGAAAGAGTATGTATTTTGCATGTGTCATGGCCACGTCGAATTCCATGAAGAAATAATCCCAAAGCAGTTCGCATTTACTATGCACTATGCGTCACATTATATATGTCCAGTTCTTCTTTCTCGGGTGTTTCTCCATTAGAATGGGGAAAAGAATTTATATACCAAAACAACAGCCAGCAAAAGTTGATCGATATTTGGTCCGCAAAACAAAACCGGCGTTCTTTGAAGAAATCCTCGCAGGTAAAATTTTATCTCGAAGCACGCTCCGGCGCCTCCAAGTTATCGCTAATTAGAAGGCTCCCTTTATTTTTACGGCTAAGTGCTTCCCTTCTTAATCTATGCCTGCGCAGGAGCTTGCATTAAATATTTGAACACCGTCTCCCTGCCTAAAAGTTTAATGTTTTACTGCTTTGCATACTCACGCTTTCCAACGAGAAACAAAGATCCGACAGGATGGTTCTATTCACTGCTGGGGGAACTCCGTGAAACGCTCTCCGGCCTGGCAGTTCCAATTCAGAGAGCTGAAATGGGAACGGATGAGTCTTTAATGATAAATACGGATTTATTTCGTTGGGCTTCTCTCTTGAAATTTTACAATATTTGGTCGTCAGTGACGTTCCCGTATGCTTTTCTTAATACTCCTTTCCCGGTATTTTCACCATATTTTTATCGGTTTAAAAAATCGATCTTATATGTTTGGATATGTTAATTCTTGGCATTTAAGAGGCGTGGTATAATAAATTTAATGTTTCTTTCACTCCACATGTCTCACCCGAAGGATTAATTCTTCGAGTGCCCGTTTTCAGTAAAAACAGGTTGGGTTTCACTGTTTTTTGGTGATATAGGCAGTGAGTACCTTGAAAAAAAAAAAACAAAAAACAAAAACAAAATATACGCATTATAAAATGAAACCCAAGCGCAATAACAAAAAAAAAAAAGACGCAACGAAATGAAGGCAGCTTAAATGGACACTGCAACACTTCCGATAAACGCTTTCACTCTTTCCTTCTGGTCTGGAAGCACTCTGAAAGCTTTAGTTATCGCCAGCACAAAGCAGCACTGCGCGAATTGCTCGTCGCATCAGATCTGCCTTCTATTTCTGCTTCGCTTTTGTGGCGATATTTTAAAGGGAACCTGCAACGCTTTCGCTAAGCACTTTCACTCTTTCCTTCGCGTCTGGAACCACTGCGAAAGCTATAGTTATCGCCAGCACGGAGCGGCACTGCGGGATTTGCTCGTCGCACCAGATACGCCTTCCATTCCTGCTTTATTTTGTGGCGTTTTTTTTTTTTGTTGTTGCTATCGAAGAGCGTTCATTGCTGCAACTGAAGGAAAACTGGCCAACAGCCGCTACACGGCCTTAGTGACATAATTTGAGCCGTCGAAAAACGGCAATACCGGGAAAGAGAGAAAAATCTTTTGAGCGAGTTTTCAAGATATATCTGATGGGCATAGAGCAATAATTTTTGACTGAGGTACTTTGCGACCCCCTAATCTAAGTGCTAGGTGTGTTGGGTGACTACGTTCTGCAAGCATTTAAGATATCAAAAAAAGTTGAAGAAAGTGCTACAGGGTCCCTTTAAAAGCAGCTACCGAATGCATTTATTGCTGCAACTGAGAGGAACCCGGCTCATGGCCGCTGTATCGCTCTAAGGACGTAAATCAAGGGCTCGAAAAACGCCAATACCGGGAAAGAGAGAAAAATCTTTTGAACAAGTTTCTATGTTGACTGATAGGCACAGATCAGTAATTTTGTTTTGCCGAGGTACTTCGTGACCACTTCTGGCCACTCCTCTTCTGACCCCCTTCGTGGCCACTTCGCGACCACTTTTGGCTGAGGTACTCCGTGATCAAGAATAAGCTGGATGTTTTTATTGCCTGCAGTCTGAAAGCCTTTAAGACTTAGAGAAAAGTGGAGAAAAGTGTTGCAGGGTCCCTTTAACCAAAATAATTCTCTGCGCCATGTGGCAACTCGGAAGTTCAAATTCCGCGCCCGTAACTATCACGCAGTGATGGTCACGGGCCCGAAGTCTGCACTTGCAAACATGCTCGTTCGACATTGTCACTTTTGAGTTAGACGCCGGGTGAAATCCCGGCAGTTATGTACGTTAAACCCTCGTCATAACAAAACCGCTTTATTCGAATTTTCGCTTCACTCTAAGTTTTCACAATGCCGATTGGAGTGCACAAAGAGAGCAAATTATCACCGTCATTCGCTCTGCCTCCGCAGCAACAATAACATTGTCTCTGCGTGTTAACTCAATCGCAGGCATGGTACGGATACTTTAGAATTTGTTCGGAAAAAAGAAACACCAACTTCAAAGCGAAAATATTGACTTGCCGACCTTTATAGCGCAAAGCTCTTGAGAAGGGCTGATCAACCGCACGAAAACAACAACAACAACAACAAGAATAACGCTTCCTTCTCTCACTATTAGAAGGCAAGAACTACACAGTAGGAGGCAGATGACGCATGCGCACAATATCATTTCTTTACTGCTACCTAAGCGAGTTCTCACAAAGCAGCTCAGGCCGGTGCACTCACATCATACACCGATGAGCTCCCGAACAACGATGTTTATTTTCTCCTCCTCCCTCCCTCCCTCCCTCCCTCCATCCCTCCCTCCCCCCCTCCGTATCTCTCTCCTTTCTGCGTGACCTGTATGTTTGTGACTACCGTCATACTTGCACGCTGCCAGATTTTGTTGGGGCGGTCGAGCCAAAGTAAGCCGAGCACTACGCTCGGTCGTCTGCTCCTGCCACCGAAATTGTCAATACTCCCTGCTAGCTCACCGTCCGCACCGAGTTTTAGACGTCTCGAACGCGGCCGCCCTGCTAGTTTACCCTGACCAACGTTCAGACCAGCGATGGCAGCGAATTCTGGTGATAGCACAGGGGGTAGAAATTGCGCATGATTTCTCAACAATTTTCATCATTTTACAGTCAATCACCAGTGATTTCATTTATTACTTTGGCAGAATCGTTCCATTTTCTACAAATATTTTCGCCTGAATTTACGCAGCATGGGGCGATAGCTTAGACAGCAACTTTTCGAAATTCTTACAATGGACAATTCTCATACCGAAAGCTGCGCCTTTACAGTATATAGATAACAATTAGCGTACGGACATCGGCGGCATACTCGCACGGCCCGTTCTGAGAGGTTAAACCAAAATAAATAGCAGGCGGTCGAAAGCGTTCAGTACGTGTACCTGGTACTCCACTCCGGGCTTGTTGGTGTGGTTCATCCTAAATATTTGCTGGTAAACACACATGGCTTCTACGTCACGGCCCATCTGAAAGAGACAAAAAATGCAGGAAGCTCACACTAAGGCGTAAGACTTGAAGGTAGCGAAGCTGAAGCTGTACGCAACCTTCACGACCATTACGATGGTTGGTTGGAAGCTTTGTATTTATTCAGTATGTGACCTGTATTATTTTAGATCCCAAAATTTAGAAAAGGAAGTACAGAACAGAATATATATATATATATATATATATATATATATATATATATATATATATATATATATATATATATATATATATATATATATATATATATATATATATATATATATATATATATATATATATATATATATTTATTTATTTATTGATACTGTCAATCCCTTCTGGGATTTTTACAGGAGCAGGCATAGTCAAAGAACACATGTCGAAAAGATTTTTTTTTTACAATAGTTAACGAAGAAGTATAACGACGATTGACTCGAAGTACAGAGCTTGCAGTAGCACAGAAATTATTCAATACAATAGATGCAACAAAGATAAACGACGAAGAAAAGAAAAGATAGCGCTTGCCAATAAGGTATCGAAACCAACGCAGAAATTATACAATAATAAAAGCAAGAAAGGTAAACGCCGAAAAAAGATGGGACTTGCTCAAAAAAGTATCGAAATTACACACATTGGCGCACGTAGCATGGGAGACCTGTTATCGAGGAAGGATAGCCATTTCTGCTAGAGAAGTGAACTTGTCTACTGTTGTTTGTTGAGTGATGGAGCGATCTAATAAATTCCACTCTCTGTTGGCGCGGGGAAAGAAAGAAAAGTAGAACGTGTCGTTATTGCAATCGTATTCTTTGAGTGTGTGTGAATGTTTGTATCGCGTTGGACGGGTTTTATTGGTTCGAATGTAGGTATCGGAGTTTGTCTTTAACGAATTGTGAAAGAGTAAATACAAAAGCTTCAAGCGGTTCACTTTGGCACGCTTTTCCAGTTCACTAAGGCCCGCTTGCTCTAACATATCAGTTGGAGAATCAACACGCCTGTACCGGTTAAAGATAAAGCGCACGGCCTTACGTTGAACGCTTTCCAATAAAGCAATGCTCGCCTTTGAGGCCGGGAACCAGGCACAACTAGCGTATTCCAGAACTGGGCGTATGAAAGTAGTATACGCGAGAAGCTTTGTTTCATACGTGGCTTATTTCAAAGTACGCTTGTAAAAAGAAAAGCTTGTAAGGTTAGTAGAGACAGAGACAAACCAGAAAGACGTAGAAAATAGAAATAAGTTTACTGACGTTTCAGGGAGAGGTCTCCCTTTCTTCAGAGTAACGGAGTCCTCTCCCTGAAACGTCAGTAAACTTATGCGGAGATGTGGGTTCGACTCCCGCTCCCGGAAAAAACGGCGGATTTTTTCTCGACTTATATTTTCGCCTATATAGCACTGTATTAAAGAAACATGACAAACACACGTCATTCGGCACTATTAAATATCTCGGAAACACCCGAATAGCACTGGCAATGACGACTGCAACCTTGATATGTGTCCTTACGGAGTCCCTCGTCCCGTATCTTTCTGTTCTGCTATATATATATATATATATATATATATATATATATATATATATATATATATATATATATATATATAATATGAAAGTAGAGTCAGGAAAACCGGCCTGTGGCCGCAACATAAGAGTGAAGGGCGGACACAAACTCCTAGGGCGGAAGCGCCTGTTGACAGAACCCTGGGAAGAGATAGCGCAAGGTGGAGGCGCCTAAAAGTTGACTGCATATGCGTGCGTCGCATTGGGGAGAAGCTGCGGCAATTAAATAGGAAATGTTCTATATTTCCCAGTTTGCCACAGAAATGGAGTTGCGGAGATGGAGGCAGACCAGGTTTGTAAAGATGAAAAACGACCGTTTAAGATCGCGATTGCGGTGGATTTGCTTCTCCTTCGCTCCAGTTTAAGGCACGCGTCGAACGCTGAAGTTTTTTTTTTGGCCGATATTGGCCAATCTCCCTAAGTGGCCATTGCTGGATTGACGAACGTGCTATCGATGCACGCGTGCACAAGAGCTCGAAAAATTTTTTTTTGCATTTTTAACTGCGGACACCATACACAAACGACTAGCTCAACAGCTTCGCTGTTAAAAGTTTGTCTTAAGTAATGTAACTTGTTGCCCTAATTCACGAACAGGGTCCGCTGGCTGCGCTACTGAGTTATGTTATCCGATTCAGACCACCCCATGCTATTCGATTAGCACGCTCCGATCCCACAATAATGCGTGAGCCCATATCCTCCGTTCCAACCCCTTCCTATTTCCTGTAAAAAAATTGAGCCTTCCTTCTACTTGTACATCTGTCATCATCATATTTGTCGTCACCACCACAATCATCATCATCACCATCATCATCAAGCCGACTCGTTAGGTGACGTGGTGTAAAGAATAACGTTTACAGAAAAGGGGGCCGGTTCTGTCAACATCCAAATTGCGGTTTTACGCACCGAGGTGTCTACCGTAGGGGACGGTACGTATTTGTTTAGACCACCCGGTGGTCATCAACATGCACTAAAATAGCGATGCACAGGCGTTTTAAATGCAGAGCATTTCAGTAACTCACGATGTCACCCGCGTTGACGTCCGTAGTCGTAGTCCGCACACCTCCCCCTACACTATATTATAAAAAATACTATCCGGCGCCTGGTTTCGATCTCTCGACCCTGCGGGTGGAACGCAATGTACATGGTCCTCTACCCACTGCGCCACAAAGCCGACACAGAATGGGAGGCTACGAACGCGCCTTATATCCTTGACTCATTCAAACTACGTCAAGAAGCTGATGATACAACGCATTCACTACCACCAACTCCCCAAACACTTAACGTTAACGCAATACACCCACCCCCTACGCGACGCATTTACTCGAGTCCCCCTTGCGGGGAGATGGGCCCAATTTTTTTTAGTTTCCGCGTCCGTCACGAAAACAGTCCGACCAAGAGCGGAGCTTGTGACCTCGTGCTCAATAGCTCATCGGCTTAGCCATTGAGTCATCGAGGTGTAAAGGTTCTGCGAAATCCGCGTAAAGAGCCGTTAATAAAGAAAGCGTTCAGGATTGCTAGATTTCGTTAGGCCAGTGGGAAGAGCTGTCCAGAAGCTTTCCCGGTATACGCGGCACGTTAATGGACCGCACTTTTCCTTGGCGCAGATCGAAAGCAGGGTTAAGCGAATGCCAAGGGGCATGCATTGTCCGGTGGATTAAACGCCATTGCAACAGGCTTTAGCCGAGCGCCAAAGTGATTGTCGCCATCAAAGACGGGACGAGCTTTAACGTATCGACCGGGGCTAAGGAGATTTAGAATCGACCTCCGGGAACCCTTTTACGTGCGCTTTTCTGATGGGATCCATTGTCGTGAGCGATGTCGAAAGCTTTTCGTTTGTGTTAGGGGCGGGACTGTAGATGCATTGAAAATCCGGCACTCCGAAAATAACCTCGCTGTTTATAGCGCTAAAGTAGCGCGTCGAGAACAAGAACGCAGCACTATGTTCTTGTCTTCGTGGATCTACTACGAATCAATAAGGAAGAAAATGGTAATATTTGTTCGGAAGTACGTATACGTATTTGAGAACAATAGTCACCAAGCACATATTTCCCCCTTATTTGTTCGTGACGCACATTGAAATGCCAACTTCAAGAGAAAAATATACTTTTGTCTTGAAGTTGGCCGTTCAATGTGCGTCACTTCCTAAAAAACGAGAAAGTGTTAGGCAAGCTCAGAAGCACTAGTTTATAGTGATATCACGCTCATTTTGTAAGGTCCGCAGCAAAAAGTTGCTCAATACGCGTGTACCCACAACTGAGTGTTTTTTTTTTATTATTAACATCGGAGCTGTGGTAGGTCGGGCCTTTTCGTAGGTCTGCTGTCGGTCGTGGGTCACTCAGGGGTGGGAGCAGGTTCGCGTACCCGCCGGCGGCCTTGCAGAAACCGGTTTATAGACCTACCGATAGAGGGCGCAGCGGTCTCGCAGGGGAGGGTTCCTTTCCCTCCCACTAAGAGAGGGATCCTACCGCTGCTGACGTTTAGCTTCCGTTCTCGGGGAGTGCCCGCTGACGTTCGAGTCGACAGAAGAGAACCACTATTTCAGCAGATTTCCGACTGGGTGGAACTGGGTTAACATCTTTTTTATTAGTCGTGAACTACGCCCATAAAACATAAAAGCTTGTAAGTGTACTAATACTCTTGCGTATGTACCTTTACCTCTGACCGGAGCAACGCCGATGCAACTGAATGCGGTATTTTATACGGGCGTCTTAAGTGTTCCATTGGGGTACGGTGTCGCGCGTAGTGGTTTGACGCCATGTTTCAGCGCGAGTAAGCGTTATTGTGACACTCCATTTCAACGTGTTCCCCGATCGAAACACGACAGCCACCTACTGCCGGCACCAACTTGTAACCGCTTTTTTTTTTTAATTGCGATAGTATGCCCTTTGGCATAAGGTCCTACAGGTACAAGTTGGCACCCGTTTCCCCGAGGAAGTCAGAAAAGAGCGGTGGTGGGGCTCCACAGCCATCGATGAAGATCGGGGGGTCTCCCAGGATGCAGGCCTGTGCCGCGAAGGTGTCGGGATCTCGCTGCACTCAGTGAAGGGCACGTCCATAGCAGGTGGTTGGTGTCGGCGTCTTCGGCAGGAGCCGTACAGAAGGGGCAGTTGGTAAACGGGGCATGGTATCGCGGTGGCCACGCCCTGGTTACCGCAGGAAAGAGGGCCACCACAACTCGTAGTCTACGGAGCAGGAGCTCCTCCCAGGGAGCGAGCCCACTGGGAAGGTCTGTTCCACACGGTGGGATGAGAGAGCGTGTGGCACGACGCAGATCATCCTTTAGTTGGAGAAATTGTTCATGTGGGTCAGTTGTCAGCAGGGGAAGGGGCCCTAGTACCGGCGTGAGGTGACGGGAACTATCCGCCGCAATATGAGCGGAGATAGTATTACGCCCGATCCATGACAGGCGGAGAGGGCAGGGGTACGTGTCCAGTAGGTTATGAATGCCTCTTGAGACCGACGAGTTGGAGGCTACACGTCGCAAATCCCGTATGGCCGCCGTTGAGTCCGTGAAAATTTGTGCCATCAAACTACCAGGGGTTTGACGAAGTGCCAATAGTAGCGCTTGCAGTCCGTCCCGGATGGCTGTAAGCTCCGCCAGCATAGAAGGCCAGGTGCCGAGTGTTTCATAAGCGCAGTTTTTGTTCGCTTCTGAATGAGAGGGGCATTCGATCGCCGTAGTTAAAACGCCATCTTGGGCCCCAGCGTCCACATATGCCTCTACAACCTGGGGCTGGTTGACAGTCGCTACGCCCGCGGATTGCGCGTACGCCCAGCGGTACGTCCGCGGATTGCGCGTCTGCGTTTCCCGTCGACCGACTGTGGAGTCGAAAGAGCGGCCGGTTGTCGGTCACTTGATGGTACCGCCAGGGCGGCCTAGCTCAGTGGCGGCCGCAGAGGTTGGTTTTGGGGGAAGGGGGGTGGGGGGGGGGGCAATTTTTTTTCTTTTTTTTTGGGGGGGGGGGGGGAGGGGTAGGGTTGAATTAAGAACCGCTCCTCTCCTTGCGCCAGTTCTGCAGAGGAGGCGATTACCATGCAGGCGTGTGCGCGTATGCGTTGTAAGCCGCTTGAGCACAAATCACTTAGCGACACAGTTGTTTTTGGTGCCGCTTAGGCGGTGCAATGGCTGGCTCGAGCCCGCATTTCTGACGGTCGCAACACATTTGCCGGCCTCGCAGAAGTGGGATTTAACCTCGCGCAAGTGGAATACCCTCTTGGGACCGCCACTGGCCTAGCTACAGGGTGGGCTGGTAAGGCGGGTAGAGAACGGCCTATGTAGATCGCTGACGCCGCTGCCTCCGGAACAAAATTAAGTTTGTGCTGGCGGGCGGAGCGGCGTTGCTGTAAAAGCTCATCCGGGGTATTAAGTTGAGCTTCTGCCTGAAGAGATGGTATAGACCGCTATGAAAGCGACCCTGTCGTCCTTGGCGGGTAATTCTGCCTCAACTTGCAATGATGATGCGAATAATCGTACAAACATACTCTGACCTGTCGAAACGTTCGCTGTGACTTTCTCTGTAAGCACCTTGGCTATTTTCTGTTACACCTTCTTTTTGGTGCTTTTAGAATTGTTTGGCTCCGAAACCAGTTTCTCGGGAGTTGGGAGTGGGCGGAGGAGTAGCGGGGGAGTCGGGCAGATCGTCAACACAAGCATGGGACACAAGAGAGAAATGTTGTAGCATCATTGGCAGTCATCAGAAGTTGCTTCTGCCTGAATGTTTCGCTGTTGTTGATTTTTTTTTTAATCGTGTTTGACGCCATGTCCCAGCCCGAGTGCGTTTTATTCGAATTTGTCGGGCTAAACGTGCAGAACGCCCTCGCAGTGTTACTCAACACGTTTAAACCACGACTGAAATATTATTTCTGATAAAACAATACACGATATAATTCTCCGCACTTTTGTTGCGGAGGGATCGTTTTACAACAGAGCCCGTTTTTGTTGGGCCCGGTCACGTTTAAGGGCCGAAAAAGAGCTTATAGACTCCTAGCTGGCTGTCGACTGAAAGGAGTGTCGGAGAGGGGGGTGGGGGAGTGCTTTCCCAACACCTCCTCCTCCTTGAACCCCATCTATACGCCTCGAGCGCCGCCTGTAGGGGCGCCACTGAAATCCCCCTAGCAGCCCGTTTCGAAAGCAGCCGCGGGAGTCTCCGGCCAGCTCCCCACTGTCACCGCTGCTTTCGGGGCGCGTTCACGATTGAGATTTAACGTTTGTAGGCGTTGGAAATACATATTTATGTGAAGCAGTCACTCTGTTCGCAAATGCGGCACATTTACGAGAGCGTAAATGTGTCTGACGCAATTTTAGTCTGGTACATTCGGCCTGTACAAGCGCCAGGTGTGCGTCGCAGGTCGGCGTCGCGAAACCGGGATATGCATATGGAGATGATTGGGATTCCACTGCGCTGAAATTTACTAACAGTGTCTCCGTAAGCATAGTTTTCCCAGATGTTCATGCTATGGCTATACACTACGATGTAAATAAGTTTTGTGCGCTTATATGACCTAGCTGAGCGCACGCCAGTTATGCTTGCCAATATCCTACCTCAGATATTGATCACTACCCTGGACCTAAATTTAACGAACATTCTACGAAAGAAGTACGATGGATAATCCAGAATTATACCCGGGATCAGAGCACGATAAGAAAATTAATGCTGGGGCGTCTTGTCGGCAGCTGAGCGCCCGCAAACATTCGTATATGCTACATATATCCTCCGTTAGCAGCGCGGAGTAGGGCTTCTAGAGTAATGCCTGTCCGCGACTAAACGTTTCTTCGAAGCAAAGCCATATGAAGCAAGGAGCCTGCAGAATCTAGCACAAACGGAAATCAGAGGGCCTTGTCAGATATCCCACTCTTCTAACGGCACCTTTTATCAGTTGTGAACTTGTATACTTTAAAAAATGCCTCCGCCGAGTGATCAGCTGTTCGTTGAAGTCTAAGAACTAGATTAAGCTGAACGCGTAGCTTGTGTGTGTGATTACTAAAACATTCTTTCCTTGATTTCACTCCACATTTGTACTCGACGATATTTAAGCGTCTCCCCCCCTCCCTATGTCTCCCGAAATAGCAGTGCATTTCACTCACTAGTTGGTCTCGTGAGTCCTACCCGGCTTAAGTTTAGAAGAACGTCTTTAGGATTTCAGAAGCTGCACTGAGTTTTTTTCATTTCCGTACGAGCTATTCTGTTTCTTCCGGGCTTGCAGACCATTTATTTTTCCGGGGTTCAATTCACTTTTCTTGGTTCTAGCTATAAGGCATGAGTGCACATCTTTCACGACGCAGAGCTTTGGAATATACTTAACATTATCGCGTGGCTTGTATTCTTATAAAAGGCACAAGTTAATAACAGGTATTGCGTAATCACATTCCCGAAGTATATTTTTCTACGACGTATATATTCGAAACGAGGCCGCATTCGTTGTGCCCTCTGCAAAACGAAACACACCTCTGACTATGCCATTATCAGGTCTAAACGAGGTGACAATAAAACTCGCTTGTGCCGGACGTATTCGGAGGTGACGCGGTGGTATGCTGGTGCCGTCGCCGACGCCCGTAACAGCAGCCAAGAAGAACGCAGAACCGCGTTCCCGGATAGCTATTGTTGGTGTTTGAGCAACCTACCAAGACGGAGCAGCTTTTGAAGTGCCCTAGACGTACTATTTACTTACAGACGTCACCATTACAAGTTTTTTTTAGGGCGCGGAAGGGCACAAGGAAACGAAAGAGAACCAAAACACTGCATGAGCCTCTATCAGCCGCGCAGCGCTAATCCCATCAACGCCGCGGAGAAGCGGCGACAGGCGGCGCAGCGATCACAAAGCTCGACGCGTACAGGCAAATAAATGTTGTCACACAACAGTGCCAATGACGCCGTCGTAAATGTCACCTCTTGCGCGCATACAAAGTGTTCATTAGTGGCCACGAACGTGCGTTCTTTTCTTAATGTGCAGGTCCTCTGGTGAGCGTTTCTCTGAGACACGTATCGCACCATCGCAAGAACGCAACTTGCCAGAAAACGTCTCAACGGCCGCTTGGCTGCATGTTCAGCCCAGATTATTCTACCAGTGCAGACTCGCAGACGGCAGTTGAATGCGCAGTTCCGTCACGAGTTTGAAGGGCACGCAAGATACTCGAAGGAGCCCTTTGGCAGGCTCCAAGCATGCTAGAATTAGTAAAAGTCGTCATAGGACTATGAATAATTTTGTTGCGAGACGGATTGAATTGCTAGAAGCACGGGGTGCATGGCCCAGCGACACACAAATGTCAAAGCGATTCAAAGGTAGCCGATGTACAGCCAGAGCGCAACCTCGTTCTCTTTTTCCGCTAACTCCGTAGGCGCATGGTTGTAGGCGCATGGTTGTAATTCCTGGCGTATAATATTTGCGTAGCAATATTAATGACTCAAGCGGAAATGGCACAAGCTCTTACTTCCGATGTGCTCCGAATACCTTGCCAGTGGTCCTGGAAGGGTGCCTTTAATAAGTACTATCGCGAGTGTGATCTAGGGATATTATACATGGATACCTTAAGGCCTGCAGAAAAAAAAAGTAACGCTAGACCCCTTCCCCGTCCTTATGGCTTCTCTACCCCCTCTCTCACCCCGCCGTGTAGAACGGATTGGGTTTGCAATAATATCTAGAGACCTTAGTAGAGTTTAAGAATACTACCAGCCATGCAGCCCTACGTAAAAGCCCTTCTACACGCTCACATCGCTTAAGTATTTATTTCCACAGGCTAGGGCTTTTTCTTGCGGGACAACTGTTAGTACTGTAATGAAATAGGCTGGTCGAGTTATCGCTACGTCCGATTCGTCTCAAGGAAGAAAACTAAGCTGTAGCGTCCCCTACTTCACCATAGACATGCTTCCAGAACCGCGCCGAACAATGAAGAAACACTCTTATTCCTGATCTCCTGCTACGTCGCTTCGGCGCGCACAATCGCCGGTGCTTGCGGAGGGAAATTAGAGCTCTGAAATGGAAGCTCAGAGTTCGGAAAAGAAGTAGCACTGTAATCCGAACGCTCGCTGCGAGCCGACATCCGCGAAGTTACGGGTCCCGCGCATAGCAACTTCCACTCGCCGAGAGCTTCTCTGTCGTGAGAGTTTCTCAAACGCTGGAATTTGGTGCTTGCGAAATAGCTCCGCTTTCGAATGGCAGGATTTAGACTAGACGGTGAGCCTATGCGTCTCGATTTGCTCTCCAAGGTCTAGACTTTCTCGGTGGCTTAAGCGCCTTCGACTGAAACAGGAGACCTGCCTGCCTTGCGCCTCTCCTTTCACGATTAGCGTAGGCGGCGCGAGTTCGGGTTGAGCCACTCAGCTGAATGAGAGACTGAAAGGCCCGCGCAAGCTGCGCGCTCTGTGCGGATTCTAAAGTATAGCCGTTCACTGGACCAAAAGCAGGCAGCCGTGTAATTTTGTAGTAAGAAAAATTACTCTCGTCTGTCGACCTACTGCCAGTGGCAGAGTGGGCTAAGTTGGCAACGGAAGAAAAACTCAGCATTAATTTCTTGCTAGAGCGCAGTAAAGTTGTTGCATTCAGTTGGAAAAAGATGGTTCATGAGGTAGCGTAAAAAATGGTCTCTATCGATTTCCTTTCATCTATAAAAAATGGAAACATTTGAGCTGAGTTTACTTTTCTTTACCAGTGAATACCTAAAATGATAGTCCTACGCTTTTCTCTAGGTTTTAATTCACAAATTTGTCCTACTCTGAATACAGCCCTACAAAGGCGGAGGAAGCTTTTCATTCATTCATTAATTCATTAATTCATTCATTCATTCATTCATTGAGAATCTATATTTTGGTTTAGATGTCACAGCTACACTTGATTAATGCGATACACCGTAGCGCATGGCCCCAGAGTCATCACCGAGCACACCATTGCTTTCCGATTCCATAGGGATAATGGCTGTCGAATCCAGTTTTGCAGCGTAAGCTACACTGGCCGAGGTTGAGCAGTTCCGCGTGGCTCCTGGAGAGCTGTGCTGCGCATGCGCGAGGAGCAGCTTGACGTCTCACGGCGCACAGCTGCCGTGCCGGAGCGCCGCCGCCACCACGATTGAATTGGATTGGATTGGAAATCATTTTAGTAGCAGTAAGCATGATAATCACCTAATCCTAGACAAACAGTAAACCTAAGATTAACCAGCTGAACCCTGGATCAAGCTATGTATATCCTGGCAGAGCCGAGCTAAGCCACTGCTATTTTTTTTTGTTTGATGGGTGGCCAAGTACGTGGGTGCAGCACGGTACTCAAACCATTATTATACCATAAATATATCCGTGGTACAGCCTTCATATATATATATATATATATATATATATATATATATATATATATATATATATATATATATATATATATATATATATATAATGGTTAATTTCTGTTCAACTTCACTGATTCACCCTCTTCGGGGCTTAGAGTGAGCGGCTCTTTGGGGGACTTGAAGCCGGCTTCGATGTGCTGTATTAGTACAAATCAATAGTAAATAAAAATATAGCTTTACTATGAGAACAGTTATGTATTAAAATAACAATAGTCACGCGTAGATTAGTAACGAATTTCCCCATGCCGTATTACTTATTCATGATCAATAGAAAAGACGGAGCAGCTGGCGCACGGGCAAAGGGACAACTTGACAGCGTTGACACAAACGATCGCTGACACACACATCAGCGCTCATGTGCATCAAGTCCTCCTTTTGTACATATGCCCGCTGCGCTGTCTTTTCTATTGAACATGAATAAAAAACACGGCCAAATAGTTTTTTATATGTTACCCGTGCTCATGCGTTTCAAGCTGAATGATCAAAAGCGTACGCGTCAGAAATTCCTTCTTTTTTATTTCCCGTTCCTGTCTCTCTCTTACTTTCCCTGTCTGATCCTGACAGCCTAATGTTAATACTCATTAAAGGCAGGATATCCCTGACCTCTGCAAAGAAGCACCAGCATGTTCAAAAGACCAGGTTTCGAGCAAACTGTTTTCTTAGTCTACTCCCCTGGTCGAGCTCGAATTCAATCTTAAAATGTTCAGATTATTAATTGAACCGCTTCGATTCCCGGCCGCGGCGGCCGCTTTTCTGATGGAGGCGAAAAGCAAAAACGCCCGTGTGTACGAGATTTCGGCGCACGTTAAAGATCCCCAGGTGGTCAAAATTAATCCGGAGCCCTCCACTACGGCGCGCCTCATCGCCTGCGTTGCGAAAGCGCGTAAAACCCCACAATCAATTGAACCGCGTCCAGCCTAGCGCTAACGGAATGAAAATACAATACCCGAGAGTCAACTTAACGTTACTTATACTTTTTTCCAACTCCGTTTGAACGGACGGTCGGCAAAAAATTTGGGAAATAACTTCGCAACAGAGACGGGAAATCTCGCACAATTTACATAAAAATTCGGGAACGACACAGTGTAGACAAAGCTTGTTCGTGACGGTTCAGCGATCCCGTGAATGGCGTGAGGGAAACAAAGCAATAACGACAAGAAAAAAAAAAAAAAAACGCGGGAAGAACACGATGAAAGACAACCCGACATAGCACATGGTCAAAAACTGCAGTTTAAGATAACTGCCCGCCTATACTTCTTCTGGAGGACCCAGGAAGCCAGGGGAGAAGAACTTCAAGATTTGACGTTATTTTTTCGACACCGGATTGTTTCATCTGATGAAATACGCGTCGGTGTTGAAAATCCTTTGGGGTGTCAGTAATTCTCACCTACCACTGTATTTACTTCCTTCGTACTTCCCTTTTGTCGTGTCGCTGACATCATAGTTCGCAATTTTTATCATTTGGGAAAGCTGTACTTTCGATTTGTACGATATTTGCATTTATTTATTTATTTATTTATTTACTTTTATTTATTTATTTATTTATTTATTTATTTATTTATTTATTTATTTATTTATTTATTTATTTGAAAATGACGATTTAATCTATCCGGCAGGTGTAACCGTGATTGTGTAAGAAATGCGTGCGTTATTTGCCATTTTTTTAAAATTAATCTATTCATTCATAAAACCTTTGCCAATATATAACCTGCCAGCCATACGACGAAAAGAAATTAATCGTAAATTTATGAGTAAATTTCTCCATCGTACGATCAACAGAAGAGTCCTTCACTCGACCGAAAAGCCACCGCGGGTAAATGCACTGACCTCCAGCAGGAAGCGCGGGCTTTCAGGCAGGAAGGCCAGCCCCAGCACAGAAACGATGGAAGGAAACGAGCAGACGAGCAGGAACACCCGCCAGCTGCTGAAGTGCAGGCGGCCGAGGCCCAAAAGCGTCGTTCCTGCGCAAGAGGAGGTCGTCGAAAACGGCACCATCAACGGAAACTTCAATGAGCTCAGTGACGGGAATCCTGTTATCCTTACTCGCGGTACTGTCATATCTCGGTACGACGAACACCACATTAGCGAACTTTTCAAATTAACGACCATTTAAGAAATCCCACGCCGACTGCTTATAGTTTTGATGTAAAACTATTTCACTACTGCGTACTTCAGAATAGCGAACTTTTCAAAATAACGATCGTTTAGTTAGCTCCGTGCCATGTTAACAACGCCTCAGCACTACGAACTCATATTTTCAAGGCCGAAGATTCTTAGGTTTCCGTTAAACAATCGCGGCAACCGGAGCCGTGTGCTAGCAGACGACACGACAAAGCGCAGCGCAAAAGAGGACGTCTTGCGATTTGCCCTACGGAATTCGGGAGCCTATGCGAGAGAGAGAGAGAAAGAAGGTGAGGAGAAAAGAAAATGAAGCATGGGTGGCCTCCCCCGTACAGAAAGCCGCGGCCGCGCTATTCGCGCCCCACCCCAAGTTTTTCTACGTTCCGCCGCTGCTCGGGTGACTTGCTGGATCTTCACGGATATCAGCAGAGCTGAAAACAGAGGACATTCTCCAGCACGTGAGTGTTTAGGATGAATAAGGCAGCGAGGACGGCAAGAACGACGATGCCACTGAGGGTGCCGCGGCAGCATTCGAAGACTGCGACGAGCATGTGACGACTGCGGATGTGTTGGACAGCATACGAAAACTCGGTATATTTTCGCGGAAAAACCGTACGGCCACTGAGTCAGTGCACAGGAATGTGGAAGAGTTGGAGTTCTTCGTGCTAAGGAGCTTGTGCTGCACGCACCAGAAGAAAATCGACAACTACTTTAAATAAACGTGCATTGATTGATGATCACTTCTGCATTTTTTAGTGAAAAATGACTTTAAGGATGCACTGCTGAGCAGTACAGGTGGGTCATTTTAGGCATGAAATATTTTTGTCTTAAATATTGCTATTTTCGCAACAACGACCTTTCAGAATAACAAGCAATTTCCCACGGTCCCATGAAGTTCGTTATATCGAGATTTCACTGTATTTGTAATGGGAATTTGTAAGGAGTAGAAATAATGTGAAAGAACGCAACGAGTGTAGAAGCAAGCTCTTTATGTTCGATGAAGTCCAATCCATCATCGCGGCGAGCTGAACTGATCGCAGTTGATATGGGAACCGAGGACAATGTCTACTTTAACTGGGAGTTTTTGCCCACACACACAAAAATGATACAGGACCCTAACCATACAGTGTATGCACTTCGCCCCCGTGAAGTCAGATAGTATTGGAAAGTGAAGAAATGCGCAAAGCAAGGATAAATTCCCCGGGGGTCGTCCGCCCGAAAGTCACGCAGTCGTTGGCGCTCACCCGTCCTAGGTATGAGACCCCAGGCCATGACGGAGGCGAAGACGCCCCCGATGGCCCAGAACAGCAGCAGCCAGCAGAGGTTCCGGCCTCGGTGTTTCTTCAACAGGAACTCGGCGTAGTACGGGAACACCACCGGGATGGAACCGCCCACGCTGCAAGTGGCCGCGTAGGTTGACACTGATTACGTCATAATAAAGTGAGACACCACTAAAAACAGCTGCAGCTATCGCCTCGAGTTATAGTAACTTAAAGGAGCCATGAAGACAAAACACAAGTTTGTGTTATTCGAAAGATTTCGTTTTTTAGAGCGCCCCCAGCGTTTGTCCGAATGCAAACGATGCTTTATTAGCTGAAAAATTATTTATTCAAGTTAAAATTTTTATTTTCCCGATAAATCGTGCGTTTTGGTGGTCTGAATGACATCACAGGGCGTCGTTTACCGTTAGTGAACCAAGATGGCGCCACCACACCGCGGCAAGCCAGTTTCTGCCTTTGGTTTGGTTGTGAACTATTTGTACCTGGCTTGTTTTATTTATGGAGACAATCGTATCGTGAAACATGGTGCTCGCTCGACAAATACGTTCACGTAAGACATCGTCGCGTGCGTCAATCGGCCAGTGTCGTCTGAAACAACCCCAAAGCCCCGCCGTACTGTGCAGCTGAATCAAGCATAGTGCGCGCAGTACGAACAGCAGCAGTGCGCATCAGTACTTCTATGTTTACGTGTGCTTTCCTAACTTCCCCTGTTTGTCCCACCATTCTTAGGGCTTTCAAAAGGATGTGCCCTAAATTTATGCGCAAATAGCTCGCTCGGCAAGCTTATAATAGCTCTGCCTAATTTGCGTTTGCTTTTGCCGCCCTCCGCCAATCGCAGAGCTGTCTGGTATGACATCATAGGTTCTGTTGCGGGAAATGCGCTAGTGGGTCGCATGGTCATTCCCTTTTTTCCTAATTATGTAGCTTATTTTAGCGAAGTTTACGTTAAAAGTGGTGTCAGTATGATTCTAACGAGGCAATCTTTTGAATGAACCAAACTTGTGTTTTCTCTTCATGGCTCCTTTAAGCTACGTGCTCACATCCGAATCTTAGGTCCATTTTTGAGCGGAAAGCCCACAGTGGTGAATTTCATCTATTTAACTCAGAGGCTACTCCAACGTTTTATTCAGTCGACTCCGGTTAATTCGACCATTGCAAAATCTAACAGTTCTACTTATTGGTAACGAACATCAAATCGAAGAATGTAGGTAAAATGAACGAATGTGAATTTTATTTTTTACTGTAAAAAGTTATATTTATTTGCCTCCAGGTTTCAAGCGTCGCCCGCTAAGTATACCGAGATATGTTGGAGCTAGCTTATGGTGCGCGGACTCACCCGATACCCGAGCAGAGCCTGGTGACCGCAAACAGCCCGTAGGTGGGCATGAACGTGGTGATGACGGAGAACAGTGCGTTGGTTAGCAGTGCCGAGAGCAGCGTGCGCCGGCGACCCATCCGGTCGGCCAGGTTTCCCCACAACAGGCCGCCGATCATCATCCCCACGAAGGACACACCACCTGCGCAGAACAGGAAGTGATGTTGAGAGGCAAACAGGAGGCAAAGTATTTCCCCGGATTGCTACTTCAAGCCATATTATAATTCCCAACAGCGGCGAAAATTGACAGTGCTTAGGAATCCGGCGCAACAGAACGGATAGGCTGTCATGCTAGCATCGCGTGAACCATAGATGGCCCATGTAGGCAAAAATTTTGCGCCGTCGATCCGTGGACAGAGCGCGACGGAAGAATTGAGAACGAGTGTGCACGTTCGGAGAGAGGTGACGTTAGGCCCGGCTGGCAGCAGCGGTGGCGCTGCCTTCGCGCAGCTGCTGACCTCCTTACTGCTTCTCGCCTTCGACGCACCCATCGCCCAGCATAAAAGCGGCAAACGGAGTGGGGACCGAATGGAAGACCACGTAGGCGAAAGCAGGATGGAACGGGAATGGAGACAACAAAATGCCCGTACTTGTGAATAACAAAAAACTGCCGTTGATTTGTTGGTCATAGGGCTCAGTAAAGCACGAAAGTGAAATGTGCAGCGAAATCTGCAGTGAAAGGAGCATGATTTGCGGGATGGCGGCTGTCTTGACGGTGTGCTTGGCGAGCGACGTCCTGCCAGAGGGTCGCTTCAGGAAAAGTGCAACCTCTTTAGTCCTGCTCCGTCGCGTGTACGCAGACGGTTGCGTTGCGACGAGCTCAGTGTGGAACGCGGGAGGAAGAATTTTTAGCTTGAACCGTGAACGCGCGAACGCGTTCCTCTTCCCGCTGGTGTTTCTCTTCGCATCAGATCAGTCGGCGTTCACGCCATTCACCCGTCAGCGTCGCTACGACGCAGCTTACGCCAACTGTCGGCGCTGGTTAGCGTCATGATTGACCACTTCGCTCATTTCTCCTACACGGTAGCACCACCCGCGTTTCTTTTGCGTTCGTTGTCCTGGCGTCATTTCCGTGACGGATATGACGTCATTGAAATCTTGGTGTATCCGGTAATACAACAATTTCGTGTTACAAAAATGGGGGCCCTTTCGCAGTAGTTGCGCGAAGACTGAAGAAAAAGCGAAGCTGGCGGCCGCCTGCGGCTAAGTTTCTGCGTGCGTATACACTGAGACTCGGCCAAGCTTTCTGCGTGTTTATGCTTCGAACCTCGGTCAAGTTTTCTGCGGCGTGCCGTCGTCAGCCCCTCAAAGTGGAATGAACTCGCTGATGTTTCGCCGCCGCTAGACGCGGTATTCACGATCGGGCCTTAGTCGTCGCCTCCGTTCTCGAGCAGCTGCGCGGCGGCTTTCGCCCCGCGCTTCTTCTTTCGCCCCAGCTTTCCCTTCATCGGAGACCCGGATGTTGCAACTCGAATGGATTTCTGAACTTGCCGCTGAAAGTTCTCCATGTCTGGCAGGCCTGGATCGCTTTGAGCGCGTTAGCACGCGCTAGAACCGGCGGCCACCGGCTTCGCGAACTCGGCGTCTGTAGCGCCACCTTTTCTGTGCTTCCCACTCCAGGCGCGAACACACGTGAACTGGCGAGAAAAAGATCACGCGAGAGATTCCACCGCGAACACTGGGCAGAGTGTTCTCGAAGGTCGAGTGGTGCCAGCACGCACGATGACGTCATCACTAGGCGAAGTTTTTCTTCACACTCAACCACCAGATTAAACAGCATTCAATGTTAAAAAAGAGTCAAACGGAAACAATGCCGCTGCTAAAACGAGCAATCGTGACCAGTGGAATGGTTCGAACACAAAGCACGATAGGAATGGTGTGCGAGGGGCATGCGAGAAACGACCTGTTGCGGGATCGTTAAGCTGGAGCGTGGAGTATGTACGCATCGAGCTGAGCATCAAGTTTCCAAAAGAAAGGTATGAGAAGGTCACGCATTCGTAAAGATTCACCAATTTATTCCCGATTCATTGTTTGTTTATGCGAAACAATCGAGTTTGTAAGCTCACAGATCCCGCTTACGATCCGCAAGGACCTGTACATTCGTTTTTCAAAATCATAGGTCCATCAGTCTTTTGCCGTACCCTCTTGAGTGAAAAACGGAAAGAAAATGCCGACTTGTACGTTAGGAAAGAGTTAACTTGTCAGTGTGTTTGCTATTACCACTACATATCTCGCCGCTCAGATTGTTCAAACGAGCGGAAAAGAGCTAGCGTATCCGAGGTTCCTTTCCGCTTGGCCGCAGCGCATCGAGGAAGCTTGGTTCGCGGCAACGAGCCCGGCTCGCAAAGATGAACACTGAACGTCATCGACCCTTTGATCTTTCCCCCGTAAGAGAGAGCGAGATCAAAGTCGGGAGTTTTTGGTTTCTTGTCTGTGTACGCGAGTGCCAAGAGCGCCGCAGTTTTTATACGTAGTTATTTTGCCCCCCCGCTTACTGGCTCCAACGTTTTGGCGGCGAATGTTTTCCTGCAGCGCTAGCAGTCAATAAAGTTTTGACTTGACAGGAGAAACTGATGTGCTCGAACGCGCGTCTCTTACGCACTGTTTTGAGAATTGTAGGACACTAAACATTATACGGCGGAACTGGAATTTCTTTTTTGTATGTTGGTTCATAAAAGTTCACGGGAAGCTCTTATGCCACATTACGTGTGAACCGTTAAAGCGAAAAGTAGAAATACGCGCGCATTTCCTGAATGCAATGTTTCTTCCAGGAAATCTGACGCACACAAAACCACGCACACACACGCAAGCACGCACGGGAAGAGATATAGAGAGCCAGAGAGAGAGAGAGAGAGAGAGAGAGAGAGAGAGAGAGAGAGAGAGAGAGAGAGAGAGAGAAATATTTTTAAGACGTAATCCTGAGGCTTACACACGACGTGAAACCACTGGTGCGCCAGAACGAAGGTCGGCGTCCAAAGCAGGCGACTTTGAACCCGGACGCACCTATTGTGCGCTTACTTTAACAGAACCAACGAGGTTTCATCTCCAGTAGAAAGATTGAGGTGGTCCATATGCAGCGGTAGAACACATGTAAAGTTGCAGCATGCCATAAGCAATTAGGCTTTAAATAAAGTCTGCCGTTAGACTGGTATAACGGCAATATAAATACAGATTGGGTTGTTTTCTGCCGAGGTAATTTGCTCGAGCGAAATTGTTGAAAGATATATTCTGTCCTCTGCAAAGAGTCTCGAAAACGACAGACGAGCCCTTGGCTGGTATTGCGAAATTGAATACGGTTCGTATAGCGAGAGAAAGCAAATATAACAACAGCAAGAACGAAAGAAAAAGAACGAAAGTTAGCGGAGGGGTATCGCACAAGTTGACGGCTGGAGTTGACTTTTTGCTTCTCGCCTGGAGGATAGGAAAATTAAATAAAAGTCAGTATACGTAAAAAGACAGATGTATGTCCAATCGAAGTGTGTTGCAATATCTTTAAACATTACACACACACACACAAAAAAGCTGCATGGAATCTCACAGTTGCATTGACCGTTAAGAAAGAGTGAGCGAGAGATGGAGAAGGCGAGAGTGGCCTCCATATCAACGCTCGTGAAAGGTGAGCGACGTCGCCGAGAATAGACCGCGTAACGCACTAGCCGACAGCGCCGACCGTTGCGGGCTTTCTTTGTGTTTTCGCCTTTTCTCGTTTTCGTCGAGAGAACGCGAGAAAGGCAGCCGCTGTAAACGTCAAGTCTTTCGCAACGCTCCGATCGCGCGTATTTTTTACTTCGTTCCTGACGCTCAGATGGCATGCACGAGCGAGCACCTTCCATTTTTGTGGTCAGGCTTTAAGCGCGCACGAGCCGTCTATCTTTCGCTGCTTCGTTTCTTTATCCGCGGAACACCGCAGCTCTCTTTTTTTGTCTTCTCGGTTGCCTGCTTCTTCATCGTTTCCCTGGCAACGTCAGAGTGGCACCTAAGTTTCTCTGTCTTTTTTGGCGAAGCACAGTTGGGCTTTCAGAGACGGGAAAAGGTGACGACTTTTTTCACGACTAGTAGCTTCGAGTAGCGACATTTTTCATACTTGCTTTCATCCCATTGTAATTTAATAGTTGTTTATTAAAAAACAACCCACGTGTGGATCACGCGCGCATGCAAATACGCAGACACACACAGACAAACAAACAGCTGCAGGCTTTATTCCCCTGGGAAGCAAGTTTGAAGGCGAAGAAAAATGTTTTGCGCAAACCTTCGCTCTTCGAGTCGAGTTGGAGATGTCTGAAAGCCGTTTCGTGTTCCCCGGGTACGTCTGTTCTAGCGGGGCAACCCTTTCGGTGCACTTTCTGTGCTGTGATTAGGACAGATACGGTCGCTGTCGCCGGTTTTGCTCGGGCAGCGTCACGTTGCACACAGCTAGTATGCGAAGAAGAGATGTGGCTGTGGCGATACTGCCGAGAACCGAAGGGCCAAGAAACAAGGAAAACTAAGTGTGTTAGTCGGAAAGATAAGATGCGTCTCACGGGACGAGCGTGAAGCAGACCGGGGCTGTGTGCTTGCGGAGGGAGGAGAATAGGGAGAGCGGGAGAACCCCTTCGTCGAGCAACGCTGAGAGGGGAACGGGAGGAGGGGACAAACAGGGAAGCTGGTCGGACATCAGGCGGAAAACGAGACGTTCCCGTGGGTTCCTGCTCACAGAACCGAGCCTGATCGACTCGGGGCTGAGAAGAAAAAAAGGAAGACGAAACCCAGTGTGCAAGAAGGAGCAAGTTATGGGGAAAAAAATGCCCAGAAAGCAATGCCAGGCAGGCCCAATCCAAAATAAGAATCAACACGAAGAAAACGGAGATAGAAAGCAAACGAAAAGCAAATAACAGTGAAGAGAAAATGATGAAGAGACAGGAGGGGTAAGGAAGGCGAATAAGAAAGGAGCAACCGCTAGCGTCGTTTCTTGACCAATCTCCAGCGGTGAAGAAGAGCCATGACTTGAAGCCGAAGGGGAAAGATTCGCGCCGCGATAAAAAGCGAAAATCCCAACCTACGCGCTGCTAACACTCCTAACAACGCACACGGAACCGACGAGAATCCATTCCTTCGCGTTCCGGAGCGCGGGAGTTTGGGGACATACGAGAAGAAAAGAAATGGACAAACAAAAACAGCTGATCTCGCCAGAGCTGCAAGCGGGCAGCGAGCAGGAAAAGGAACTATCCAACTCGCATTCAGGGCGGGGAACGTGAGCGGGGGAGGAAGAGCGGTGAAAGAAGAGTGGGAGCCGAGAGACTGCATGTCGGTTTCCGCAGGCTGTCGAGACGGCGGCGTAATTATGGCCCCCCCGAAACCGGGCGTACCGCCGGTCTTTCCCCTTTTTCCCAGCTCCTCCTCCTCCTTTTCCCCGACTCTCCCTTCCCTCCCCAAAAGGCTCATATTGCGCAGCCCTAATCAGCGGAAAAGGTCACGGTTGTATCAGGCCCGCCGCCGAAGGACGTACGGACCGATGGCCTCACGCACCAACGCAGAAAGGGAAGAAGGGTTCGACGGGTGGAAAAACAGAGCTACTTCGGCGCAGCAAGCTCACACATAAACGGAAATCGCGCTCCCAAACCGAGCCCGCAATCGGCGATTCAATCATCGCTGCAAACAAGTAACTGTGAATCACATGTAACACCCGGCTAAAAGGACAGAAAAAAGAAGGATGGAGAGTGGGGAGAGATGGAGAGAGAAATGAGGCTTTTACACAAAGAGCGCAGCGATGAATTGAAAAACGTTAAAATAAAGATAGGGAGACGGAAGAGTAGTGTGTTTGTGCAAGTTAATAAAAACAAATAAATTAATCAAGAACAGTTCGAGGAAACGAGGGAAAAAGAAGAGGTGGTAAGGGTAAGAAGGATCCAAGACAGATGTCTTGCGGGTGGTTCATTCCTCTTTTCGTATCCCGGCTAACCGCTTCGCGAGCCAAGCGACCTCGTGCGTAGGTATAAGGTCATCGAGGGACAGCGCACTTAAGGTGCCGCGCAGGAGAGGTCCTTGCGCGGGCTCATCCGTGTACGGTCGGGCAGATTTATGTAACGGCCCGCTCGTTCGATTCTCAGGCTATACACCCCGCGAAAGGAAAGAGCCTCGGCAAAGATAGAAGCTCCGATAGGGAGGGACAAGCAAGGAGATGCCGCCCACAGAGAACCTTCGTATATGGGGCGCCCTTTGGTTGCGAGGAGATGAGGATCTTGCTGAGCTAGGCTGCCGTGTATAAAGCTCAGGTCCAATTCGTTCTCGTCACCCGGCCCGTTTACCCTTTCCCCGGTTCCGGCCTCGAGAGGTTGGGTCGTGAAGGGAGCTGCTATCGATTGTTGGGCATCACTAGCTCCCGGTTACATCGTAGTGTGTGGTGGCTGGGATGACAGCGCTGATAATTATGTACTATGCGCCACTTTCCCCATTAACTACCAGACCTACCTAATAAGTGTCCGGTTTAGTTTTGACTGCCATCCGCGGCCTGATTGGGGAGTTTGCTGCGTTTGTGCTGCATTCCTCCATTTAGCCGTTTCTTTATATGCAGTTCATGTGCTACGTACTACAGTTTTCGCCATCGAATACAGAATTGGAGGGAAAACCATCAGTTAAGAACACCAACAAGGACACGGGTGAAGTAGTTCATCATCATTTTGCGTCGAAATAGTTTTGGAAATGTTTGGATGGATTGACCGTAATGGAAAGCTTCCTCCCCGGGTGGGACCTGAACCCACGACCGCCCGAATAGGTGTCGAATGGCACAGCAACTAGGCTACCGGGGGGGGCAGGGGTGGTACATCCATTTTCATGGGTATTTATGTGAAATGAAATTGTATCCTGCATCTGGGCCTGGTAGCCGGGCCCGCTCTGAAAACTCGGAGGGAATTACACCTTCTTTTCTACCCCGGGCCGTACGTTCTCGTACACGCATGGTGAAAGCCCCGGTTCCGGCAGTCTTGGTGCCATTGGTGCCATAGGCGGCATAAGAGGATTCCTAATCGTTAGGAGCATCTGGACACGTCGAACAACCTCCCCCTTTACGCCTTTCATCATCTGGTGCTAATCACTGCAGTTGATATTTGATTGTATGTAGCTGCTGGGCAAGCGCATGCCTTCCGGTGTTCACCTTCGTGGGTACTATATATAATGTATTAGCGAATAAGAAATGGGAAATGAGGGCTCGGTGAAATAAAACAGAAAATAAAGGTTGGCAGTCAAGAAAATTTTGGAAAGCAAAGGGGAGGTTGTGGTGGGTCATAGAAACATTAATTTTTTGAGTAAGAAAGAAAGTGGTGGGTTCGGATCCCACCCGGCGGGCATTTTTTCACCACTTTCTCTCTGACTCAAAAAATTCTTCATCGGTTTCTGACCTACCGCATTCCCCCCTTTGCTTTCCGAGGTTTTCTTGATTGCCAACCCTTAGTCTGTCTTAATTCAACGAGCCCCTCATTTCCCATTTCTGATTCGCAATATATATATATATATATATATATATATATATATATATATATATATATATATATATATATATATATATCAAAGTTGCAGTCCTTATTGCCAGTGCTGTTTGGCGTTTTAACAGTGTTTTATAGTGCCGAATGAGGTCAGATTGCATTTTTTTTTTGCAGGAATAAATAATTGAAAACTCAAGTCGAGAAAAAATGCGCCGTTTTTTCCGGAAGCGGGAATCGAACCCACAACCTCCGCATAACGCGTGCGGTGCTCTACCATTGAGCTAGTTCCGCGGCGACTCCCTTCTCGACTATACGGCGGGGTTTTGTATTTACGACTGCTCAGAGCCCGGTCAACTAGCGCCGCCCCTCGACTACCGCGGGAAGACGTAGAACGTCTTTTCCCAGCGGCCGCACGTAAGACGTGGTCGGAAGTCGGGGATAGCCAAAGGCATTTCAGACTGCTGAAGCCAGAACCCTCGTAATGCATTTTGTAGAACAGAGTATAGTCGAGAAGGGAGTCGCCGCGGAACTAGCTCAATGGTAGAGCACCGCACGCGTTATGCGGAGGTTGTGGGTTCGATTCCCGCTTCCGGAAAAAACGGCGCATTTTTTCTCGACTTGAGTTTTCAATTATTTATTCCTGCAAAAAAAAATGCAATCTGACCTCATTCGGCACTATAAAACACTGTTAAAACGCCAAACAGCACTGTCAATAAGGACTGCAACTTTGATATATGTCCTTACGGAATCCCTCGTCCCGTACGTCTCTGTTCTACAAAATATATATATATATATATATATATGAAAAAAAGGGGACACACGTCGAAAAAAGAATGGTTTTTAACATTTCGGCCGGAGGACCGGCCTTCGTCAGAATATTACTCAGGTTATTCTGACGAAGGCCGGTCCTCCGGCCGAAACGTTAAAACCATTCCTTTTTCGACTTGTGTCCCCCTTTTTTTTTGATAAGTTTGACCGGTGTCCAAGAAACTGTTTCTTGCAACTATATATATATATATATATATATATATATATATATAATATATATATACATACATACAGTAATTCTGCGTTAACTCAAAGTCGTAAAATCCGCTGATAATTTAGAGATAAGATGAGTTTCGAGTTAAGCGACATGCCGAACATTTAGGGCCAGATCCCTGAACTGAGAAATAATGCCTGTAACATAAGCCCCACTGCACATGAGCGCTTCCGTAATATAAGCAAAAAAGTTCACAGGAAAAACAATTTTTTTTTTATTGCGGAAGAAAGATCCGCTTGATGCTCGCCGGTTTTGCTTTCGCATCTGGCCCAAGAAACGCGTTCTCGAGCTGCTCAATGCATCGCACCAATTGCTGGCCGCCAGTGCTACGTCATGTCTAGTTAATATGGACTCCGTTAATATGGACACCCCGCTTTATGGCCAAAATTTTCGGCGACCGAGCTCTCGCCATGCAGTTCTGCCCCGTTAATATAGAAACCCGCAGTCCGGACTATAGACAAATATTTTGGGAAGGAAACGGGTGAATACAGGCATTTCTGTCTCGTTATTATGGACACGGGTCCACAAAGCAACAAATAGAAAAAATGACTGGCGACCCCCAGAGGCCCCAGCGCGTACCACGAAGTCGTTCTTGGCCAGAGAATACAACGCCCAAGCATTCGTTTATCACGGAACGCTCTTCCTTACAGTATCATCAAATTGTATCGAGAACATTCGTTGTCAGCGGACAACACGACAGGGTAGTGACAATAGGGTGACGCCCCGTGAACGCCTGGGAGCCTCTTAGAGACGAGCAGATCCTGGAGCGTGTCGGCGTATCCGCTCAGCAGTCCCATAAACTCGAAGAAAGCTCTTTGCCGACAGAAACAACCGATGAAGCAGACAGACCAACCGTTACCATACAGTTTCATACTAATATATACTAGAGGGAAATCTGGCGCTGCATTCGCGGGCCGCCGTGGGCGGCGCCATTGCTGCTAGCGACGTTCCTCGCCTTATTTACTTGGTTAGCCACATGGCTTCTTTTTCGTCTTGAAGCCAAAATTAATAAAAACGGGTAACAGTGTTTTTTTTGTTCATCTTGCATGAAGCTTCTAAATAATACCTGACAAATCCATCTTTCTGTAGCTTCATTTTATAATATTAAAACAAATTCGATTGATCTTCTGCAGTAATATTATTGCATTTTTGCCGCCAGAGGCAACTTTTCAGCCTGTTCGTGAGCCATGTCAAGGACAAGTGGAACGTGCATGGCCGGTACATGACGGAACGCTCACTGAAGCGCGGCTCCCCTAGACAGTGGCGCCAGATTTGCCTCTAGTGTATATTAGTATGAAACTATATGACCGTTACTCGACGTGAAGCCCTCCGTGACTTGGAGGCGGCAATCGCATACCTCGAACAGGAGCAACCCGCAAAAAGCGCACTTCAAGTAGACGACGTGGTGCGCTTTGTGGACACTATAATTGAATCGAAGGCACCAGTGCAAACGCACATCTTGCTTTTTGCCTGAATAAACTGTGTTCTTTTCTGGAACTAATATTCCTTAATGTTTGTGTTTTTGACCTTGATTCGTTATTATGAATGACTCACATTATGGACGATTTTTCTGTTGTACGGAGGCGTCCATATTAACGAGACATGACCCTTGTTGCGAAGCAACCGCAGCACCTTTGTTGTTTCCGTCGTTGTAGGCGCTTCTCGAGGCTCCTCTTCGTCCTTACGATCAGCTGCATCGTCCACTGCTCTCGTCAACGATGTAGGCGTCGGAAAGCATTCCGATAACGGGAAAATCGGCCTCATACAGCGTAAATTTGACGTTCACGACCGCGTTCGGCGTGCTGTGGGAGCTAAGCGTTAGAACTAAACGGTATCCGCTGTCTGTAGCGTACTTTGCCTTGTGTCCTCCCTGTCAACCCTTCGAGATATCCGAGTTCGAGTTAACGAGGGACTACTGTACGTACGTACGCATGTACGTATGTGTGTGTATGTATGTATGTATGTCATGCATGTATGCATGTATGCGTGCATGTATGTATGTATGTATGTATGTATGTATGCATGTATGTATGTACGTTCGTACGTACATACGTACGCATGCATGCATGCATGCATGCATGTATGTATGTATGTATGTATGTATGTATGTATGTATGTACGTATGTATGTATGTACGTATGTATGTATGTATGTATGTATGTATGTATGTATGTATGTATGTATGTATGTATGTATGTATGTATGTATGTATGCATGCATGCATGCATGTATGTATGTTGTATGTATGTATGCATGTCTGCATGTATGCATGTATGTATGTACGTACGTACGTACGTACGCATGTACGTATGTGTGTGTATGTATGTATGTATGTCATGCATGTATGCATGTATGTATGTATGTATGTATGTATGTATGTATGTATGTATGTATGTATGTATGTATGTATGTATGTATGCGTGTATGTATGCATGTATGTATGTACGTTCGTACGTACATACGTACGCATGCATGCATGCATGCATGCATGTATGTATGTATGTATGTACGTATGTATGTATGCATGTATGTATGTATGTTTGTATGTATGCATGCATGCATGCATGTATGTATGTTGTATGTATGTATGCATGTCTGCATGTATGTATGTACGTACGTACGTACGTACGCATGTACGTATGTGTGTGTATGTATGTATGTATGTCATGCATGTATGCATGTATGCGTGCATGTATGTATGTATGTATGTATGTATGTATGTATGTATGTATGTATGTATGTATGTATGTATGTATGTATGTATGTGTCGGGAACCGCGGGGTAGCAGTGCAGCGCAAGAGAGAGAGTACCAGCGGGGCAGGCTTTTGGAATCGAACTGCCCGTGCGTGCTCATGCACCCAGCACGCGCAGCTCGTCTCTTTATTGTCGTCGTCTTTAATAGCCAGCACCTTGGCGCCGGATAAGAGCGCTGACAAAAGGGCGCTACAGGGCCCCCCGCCCTGACGACGGAATGTCGAACCTCACGTGACGGCGAGGCAGATGAACGTTGGATTTGGGGGCGAGGAGTTGAGTGTCTATGCCTGTGATGTCTGAGCGGAGTTCGTTGGGTGGCGTCTCGAGGTAAGCCGGTTTGAGGCGGTCCAACGAGACGACTTCTTCTCGGCCATTCAACAGTATGGTGGCGGACTTCTGGGTCTTGTTAAGGACACGGTACGGCCCGTCGTAGGAGGGAGTAAGAGGCGCCTTTACAGCGTCTCGCCTGAGGAAAACGTGTGTCGAAGACGCCAAGTCGGGATGCACAAAGATGCGGTGGTCAGAAGACCGAGGCGGGACCGGTCGCAGGTGCTGCATGCAGTCCTGTAGGCGTTGGAGGTACTCAAGCGGCTGGGGCGAGGAGGCCGAAGGGACGAACAAGTCCCCAGGAAGCCGCAGGGGTGCGCCGTAGACAAGTTCAGCAGTCGAACAGCCGAGGTCGCGACGAAGGACGGCACGCAAGCCAAGAAGCACTACGGGAAGGTGATCGACCCAGTGTTGTCGATCCAGACGCGCAGTGAGAGCACTTTTTAGCTGGCGATGGAGCCGCTCAACGATGCCGTTGGAACATGGATGGTACGCCGTGGTATGGCAGTGTTTTGTGCCAAGCAAGCGGCTGAGGGAAGTAAACAGAGTACATTCAAACTGCCTGCCTCGATCCGTGGTAACAATGCCGGGGCATCCGAAACGGCAAACCCATGCCGAAACGAAGGCTTTTGCGACCGTTTCTGCCGTGATGTCCGGAATCGGTACGGCTTCGGGCCAACGGGTGAAGCGGTCAATCATTGTCAGAATGTAGCGGCAATCACGAGAGGGAGGAAATGGCCCGACCAAATCGAGATGCACGTGGTCAAAGCGACAGCTAGATGGGAAAAAAGGCTGCGCGGGAGTGCGACTCGCGACGAGGATGTCGTCAATGTACGCAAATACAGCCGGAAGGCCGCGCGTCACCTCGGCAATGAACCTTTGAAATGTTTGAGCTGCGTTGCGTAGCCCAAAGGGCATGCGCACATACTCAAACAAACCGAAGGGTGTAGTGATGGCCGTCTTCGGGATATCGGCAGGCTCGACGGGGATTTGGTGATACGCCTTGACAAGGTCCACTTTGCTAAAGATTGTGCACCCTTCCAAGTGGCTGGTGAAATCCTGGATGTGGGGTAAGGGGTAGCTGTCGTGGACAGTCTGAGCGTTGAGCGCCCGGTAATCGCCGCACGGGCGCCAGTCTCCACTTTTCTTTGGAACCATATGC
>NW_027526361.1:99770866-99783366 GCF_048455015.1 Haemaphysalis longicornis | reverse complement strand
GCGGCGGTCGACATCTCTCAACACATTCCCGGCGTTCAATTTAGTGTTGCGTGTTACATAGAATGCGGAATACCTGGTGGTTGCACACACTCGTGAAAGGTTGCAAGCAAAATATTCGTGATCAGGACACGTGAAGACCACATGATGAGACCATGGAGGTCTTTTAGAAGCTTTATTGATCTGGTGTTTAGGCTGAACGTAATTTTAATGAGTAACCCTTCAAAACACGAGTTCAAAAATATTCGCTCTAAATTTTGAGAGAATACGTTGATTGCCTTCAAAGAAAACACACGGAGCTTATAGGATTGAGGCTAAGCTGAGTGACCAAAAAAAGAAATTGGCGTGGCTTGCCCTAGTTGTGCAAGGCTGGAGAAACAGCAGAGATGGCTACCTCTCTTCCTTCATCAGAGAACCGGTTTTTGCGGCTCACATGGGTTTTTGAACTTGCCGCTGAAAGCTCTCCATGACTGGCGGGCCGGGATCGTTTCGTCAGCAGTCTTTCACATCTCTCCCAAAGTGGACTTCGCAAGCACGCGCTATAACCCTCGACAAACGGCCTTGCAAACGAAGCGCCTGTAGCGTAAACTCGGCGTCTGTGCCCCCCTCCCCCTTCAGGCGCGAACGCACGCCAATAACAGGCGAGTAGATGAGCACACGACAGATCACCCCACGAACGCTGCCACGAACGCTGGGCAGAGTGTTCTCGAAGGTCGAGCTGGCCGACGCCGAGCGCTCCCCACGAGGCGCACCATGACGTGCGGTCGGCTGGGCTAAGTTTTCCGGTAACATTATCCGGCGGAACTAACAGCTTAAACGGTTGTGCGTGTTAAAAGAAAGCGCACCTGGGCGATGGCGTCCTCGTGGAACTGGGAGAGGAGCGGCACGTCGGTGTCCACGTAGTCCGTCTCCCGGACGTGCGGCGTTGGCCGGGCGTCCTCGGTGTACGAGCCGGGGTTCTCTCGGCCCACCAGGGACGCGGACTCGGAGTCCTCGTCCCGCTTCATGGCGGCCGCAACCAGGGTGCCCCGCCCGGGGGGCCGCCTCAGCCCCCTCTCCGGCCTAGCGACGGCACCGGGGTGCGGCCCAGGAAGCGTAAGAGCAGGGGGAGGATACCGCTGCTGCTGCTGGTGAAGCGCCGACGGGCTGTTTCATCAAACCTGCGTTGTGAAAGAGGAAAGAAGATGCTCAATGATGGGACAGAGACGGAGAGAAGGGTCTTTACCGAAAAAAGCAGAATGCTTTCCCGGCGTTTACAATCACCCGCATTCTTCTCTGCTGACGGTTATCGGTGCATTGAAAGAAGGCCCTAGAACGTAAAAAAAGAAACTAGCGTGGGCTTGTCGCGTGATGGCGGACTACTTATTTGTTAGCTTGCGTCACAGAAATACCAATTTTGAATTAGGAGTCATCCAAATCGGGGAGCAAACTTCCAGATCTTGGCTTCGGGGGACAAGTCCACGGTCCCAGGACAACGCTTAGAGTTACTGGTCCTCGTTCTAGGCGCTCAATGTCCTGGAAAAAGCGCGAAGTACGATTTCGGTGTCATGCAGGCCGCATCTTTTAGTAAAATATGTTCAATTTTTTTTTCTAGAAGAACAATTGTCGCAGTAGGGGTTTGTTGGAGGATGTGGCTGCGTTCGCAGACGGACGTGTGTAAATGCGTTTATTGCACTTGAGTGCCGTACGAACTGTGACGTGGCACTCTTGAGAGTAGGAGCCTGCAGTTAACTTTTTTTTCGACAGTTCGGCCTTCTTGCATCCGCACAGTGTACAAAAATTCGCTGCTTAGTTTCATTTCACCTCATTCTTTTCATTCTCAAGAGGTTTCTAAAGCACTTATTATGTGGGCGGGGAGAGAAACAACAAGGTGTAGTACAATGTTTAGTACCAAATGGGAATACACACATGAAAAAATTAACTACGAAACTAATAAGAAAAAAAAAAACCCAGACCAACAGAGAAAACAGATAACAAATGGATAGTTAAAGTATGTTGTACAATGTTTGACTGAAGGCAACGACAAATCTACATGCGGCACTATCGCGTCGCATTTCCTACCAAATCTGGTTAGTACGTTGCGCCAGCGTTTCCGCATAAACTGTCGCTTCCAGTCAGCCCAATACCCGCGCGCTCCGGTTCCCATGTGCCTTCCGCTTAGTGGGTTGACCGACGTGCTAACGTGATGCGCCAGCCATTCTAGCCTGCCGACGTCTGCTGCGTCTGTATTATTTGCCTTCTCAACGCATTGCATGAGTTAGTGAGTGAACGCGATGCGCTACTGTCGCATTCATGCAAATGGCCCCATGGTACTCATTGTGATTTCAGGCGCCGGCGTTAGCAAGAAGGCCTACATTTTATCGTGTGGCATTGGGGAAAGAATAACTACGGACTGCAAGTGAAAAGACGCGGCACAGCGCACACGCGTAGCTGAAGATTGTTGGGTTCGTCAGAATGCCGTTAACGATTTAACGATTTCAACGAAGAAACTTGCGTATCTTTAGCACGTACTTTTTCTTGCCCTATGCCTGGAAAGGATACTTTCCCGCGTATAGACTGTTATAGTGGCAAAGCACGCTTCTGGTAAATAGGAGAAATTGAATGCTGTAGATATATCGCTCGAGTTTACCCTTTGTATAAAGAACAGAATCCCCTTGGACAGAAAATACCAGACGGCGCAAGCGCTGGTCGAGTGCTTTCCGTTTCGGGGAATTCAAAACATTCGCAATACAAATCGGAAGAATGAATGAAGAGGCCACAATACTTGCGAACATCAGCATCCGTTTAAACTGTTCGCGTACGTAGTTTCAGGTTTTTTTTACCCTAGTTCAATCCGCTCTAGCCTTAACTGTGCTCTAGTTTGCATGAACAGTTTTTTCTGCCTCTGATTACCTGCCAGAAGATGTCGCTAGACGGCAGCTGCTATTCTGGTCGCCAAATGAAGCGGTACGAAAAGAAGGAAGCAAAACTGATGACCACAATGCGTCCCATTTAAACTGAATAAACATCCCCCCCCTCTTCCCCCACTTAGAAAAAAAAAACGAGCCGATCTGGTGATTGTTTGAACAGAAACAAATGGAGTGCAGCGTCTGAAGCTCGGCTTCGGCAAGTTCAAAAGCTACATAAAAACAAACATTTCATGCTTTAGCGGTGTGCATATTTTTAAAACATGCCAATTTACTCGATTCTAAGCACCCACCTTTTCCATGATAGCGATGCCCAAAGGGAGGGGGTTGATTGCTTAGATAAGAATAAAATATAAAATGACCCCCCTCCTCCTCCCTCCGCCCACAAACACACACACACACGCACACAACACATACTTTTCGCTGCGATATTGAGCTACCACCGGACATTATAGGACTCGTGAGCTCGCCCGAATACGAGCGGAAACTGCTGGCAGTCCAGCGGCTCGAGGCTGCTCTGGCCCGGCAAAGGCGAAAAGAAGACCCTCCTTCTGGAGGGGACTCGCCGAGTAGCCTGAACCGGTGCCCAGGCATAGCTTCGGGGTCTGCTTAGTACATAGACAGGGGGTGGCGAAGCCCTGCGTGGCCTGACCCGCCTCCCCGCCGGAAATTTTCAATAAATGTCATTTTCTCTCTCTCTCAGACGAGACAGGCGCAAGGGATGACGACAAAATTTAAAAAAGGTACGAACGGACAGCGAATTCACCATGATACTCAACCACTCTAACTACAACTCGAGTGTGTCACAAGGCTTGAGCCGCTGCCCTCAATTTTCCCAGAGCAGGTCGTGTTCTGTTCCGCCGTAGTAATTTGTAATCTAAAATTTCTTAAAGAACTTGGCCACAACTTCAACTCGGACCCGCTTGCACGCGTCTGATATCCACCTTTAGGGTCGACGGCGACGCTTTCTGTAGCTTTCCCGTCGTGTTGGAATGCAGCAACGCGAAACACAGCGTGGCTAGCCTCAGCGGGATAGAGTGCATGCCTCCAGTCTGGCCTGGCCGTGCACAAAAAGCCAGAGTCTGCGCCCCTCCCGACAGCTCTCGCTAATAACAGAGCTAACAAGCGCGGTTGGCAGCCTGGACAACGCGCGCTTCCGCGCAGAAAAGAGGGTGCTTAGATTCACACGCAAACTTTTAGATGCGATGGCATCTCATTCACTTGCCTTGTCCCTCCATACGGCGTTGTCGTTGTCCGTCCACACCCCTCCCCCATTCTCCTCGCCGCGCGAGCTGCGCTCTCCGCCGCTCACCCCCTATCCTCTCCGATAGCGAACACTCTATCGCGAGGGGCATTGGATTGGATTGGATTGGATTGGATTGGATTGGTTTGGTTTGGCTTGGCTTGGCTTGGCTTGGATTGGATTGGCTTGGATTGGATTGGATTTGGATTGGATTTGATTAAAGTGGATTGTGTTGGATTGTGTTGCGTCATAGCCGCGCCACGTTGCGTCATAGCCGCGGCAGGGGGTTCACGGCACGTTTCACGCGATGGGAGAAACAGCCTAACGGAAACAACAACGGAACCCCCTATGCGTCGCATCTACACAGGGGTTCCCGCGAGGGGAGGTGGGAGTATTGGGCTTTTTTCCAATTTTTTTTTTTTGAAAGTAGGGGAGGGTGCTTAGAATTGGGAAGGGGTGGGGCTTACAAACGCGAAAATGCGGTAGATAAATACTGTAGACTCATTAGTGGCTTGAGGAATGAACTTTCGGATTAGCTTGAAATAGTCGTTTGAGGATTATGTAGAAAAATAAAACAGGCAGGATTTACGCCGTCTACTGCTTTCCGAGATTTGACATTGCTCTACAAGAACGAACGCGTTTTTATTTTTGAAAGGAAATCAAATTTCAAATTTTTGGTGTTTAATGCGCCGAAGCTGCTCCTGGGCTGTGAGGCGTGCCGTAGTGGACGGTTCCTCCAAAATAGTTTTGAATACCCGGATATCTTAACGGGCGCTCAAATCTCGAACACACGGGCGTTCTCGTTTTTCTCCTCCATCAGAAAAGCAGCCACCGCGGCCGGGATTGAACCGACGTCCTTCGGTTCAGCAGCCCAACGCCTTAGCCACTGAGCCACCGCGGCTGGTAGTCTTGGAAAGGAAGTGCGTTGCCTAAGCATACTTCGTCTTCACGCTCGCTGTTATGGAATGCCCATAGATGGCGCTAGTTGTTTTTCGCACAACGAAAAACTATAAAGTCTGAAATGCAGTTAAAGCTGGTCCAAAACGGCAAATTTCTACCGTATACGGCAATGCGTAGCGGCAATGCATATACGCGCAGGTCGACCCAAAGCTGCGCCACGTAAACACGGTTCTACGCTCGGGGCGCTGAAAGGCCGTCTTCCTAGGCAAAGTGGTTTACTCTCACGGCATACGCGCCTCTATGGGGAGACTACTCACATAGGCGAGTCGTAAAAATGCTCCCCTGCGGTGGTGGTCTGGGGAGGAAAAGCTGGGGCGTATACTTACAGCGAGGGATAAGGGCGGCGCCAACCTCTGCATATACACCCGCACACGCATACACGCACGCATACACGCACGCAGACGCGCATACAAGAAGTGTGTGGCCGCGGTGGTGGAAGTCGTAAAATTGCGCTCCCGTGTATATGCGCGGTGGGGGATGAAATGAATGGTGTGCTCCCGCAAGGCCCTACATTTCTGCCAGCCCCTTTTCTTTTCTTCCATTTTTTAAAGGCCGCCGGATTTTCGAGTGCTCGCCTGACCACTGTCGGTCCTGGGGCTCGCGAGACGCTGGTTGGTGATTGTTTGCTCCCCGGATATTTTCGGCTTTATTTGCACACCAGCCGGTGCTTCAAGCTCTGTTTTTTTTTCTCGTTCCTCTCCTATTATTAACTTTGGGTTATTTCTTTATATTGACATTTTTCTTTTCACTTCTGTGCACAGCAACAACGTAGAGAATAAGTAAGAAAACGGGAACATGCATAAATTTGATGGCAATGGTACGAAGAGTAAATACTTGCTTCATACCGGGGGAAGGCTTTTAGATTGGATGCCATTGCTGGACGCTTTGAGTCAAAACTTGCCTACAGACCCGTTTTGGAAGCTTTGTTACTTCAGTTCCCGCGAGTTAACAAGATATAAAACGGCAACCTAGTCGAACTTTTTAATACTGGTTTTACAACAGCTTTGGAATTGGCGTTTTTAATGGGGGGCTTGTTGTTGCCTGAGGCAATTCTAGGCGGCCGAAGCGTACATTCGCTGGGCTTTTCGTTCTGGCGACAAGCTACGTCCGTGCAAGTAATTCAGGGCGCTTTCTTTATACAGTGTTGTTAGCTTTTCTTGAAAGCATCGAACTTCATTGCGTTGCCCCCGAAGTTGTAGCGCCATTCCAACCGCTAGCGCGCACATGATTTGTGGGATATTAAAACCATTTATTTAGTGTTTTAAATTCGCGCCTATTTTACGTCCAGCACTGCGCCCGCAGTACACAGTGACCGACTCCTAGTTGGTGCTTTGCCCAGGACCGCGGTCACACACGTATGGGGCGCAGTGCGTCTACTACCAAACGAGAGGAACTCATGTAGGCCACATCATCAACAGCGTGCTGTAGCAGATGGCGGAAAACCACATGCACCGCCAATAATTCATTGGCTAGTAAATCAATGTTTATGCAAGCTTATAAGCCGTTGGTCTGGCGTCTTCCGGCTACCGTTTGATTAAAGTGCATGACCCCCTGTCCTCCCACCCTTCCTCTTTTTCGCAAATTTGTCGAGCTCTATAAAGGTGTCAGATTGTTGCGAGGTGACATTTCCTGACAGCGACGCGCAACCACCGCCGTTACTACGTTTCGCCAGAACTGACACTGTCCTCTTTCACAAGGAATCTTTCCGGTGCCCCACGCGTGTCCTTCTTCCTCCGCAAGGGTCGGTCCTCCCTATAGGGTTGAACGCGCTGCCACACGAAAATTCGCGTGGGCGCAGCTTTGAGCCGGGCGACTAGGGCGTCTTGGACGACGCAAGTCCTCCAGGACACACTTCCTTTTTGTACAGCGTCTCCCACTGAGGCGACATTGGAACGTCTCTTGGCGACATGTCCCAGCCGTGAGTCGGCATAGTTCGCCACGAGAGGGGCCTCTAGCAGCTAGTCGTATATTATTTTTAGCCTTTTTAAAATAAAATGTGTTCTGATTGCAAGTGGGACGCCTGCCCCTGCTTTTAGCCGAAGTTTTATTATTCCGACAGTGAGATTAATAATTACTAATTCAGCGCGTTAGCCGAAAATAAGTTTGCAGAAACATCGGTTGCAGCATCGTTTGCCATCAGTACCGTCAGATCGCGGAAAATGTTCATAATACCAAAATCAAGGAAATCAGCAAATTATTTACACCGAAAATTCGTAGCCCTATTGCTAGGCCGCCTAAGAGGACGACGTAAAACGAGCCAAAGATGAGTTTGAATGAAACATTTGTTGGGGCCATGTTCGCGCAGTAAGGCCTCGGGGAACGAACAACAAGATATAAAACAGAAGAAAGGACAAATAGAAATGGGCCCGAAGCATTTCCATTTCATCTCGCTCTGAGGCACTCTCGACCCGCCAAGTGATCGTCTTCGTGTAGCGCACAGACGTGTGCTGACTATGCCGTCCATAGTCGCTTCCCAGGTCAGACATGTGCCGCAGTGTCGCTTACCGCAGAGAGAAATCTCTCGGGCCACTATGAATGCAACAACAGTCTATTTCATTGGGCAGCTCATACCGCTCTACATTTTTTCTCTCGACTAAATACGTTGGTGTAAGCTACACTGCGTTTCCAACTCAGTGCAGCCCCGGGTACTTCCTTTTACACCTAGCGCCGTCTACTGGTTAGCTTTGTAGAGCGCATGCCACGGAGGCGTTGAAAGAGAGAGACGACCAGACCACGTAGCAAGGCCGGTTTATTCCGAACGCCGTGGGGTCTCTATCTACTGATGCCAGGGGCGCACGAGTTTGCGCCCCGTCCCAGTCCCGTTAGCGTCCTATTTGTCTTTGCATACGTCGCTCAATTCAATATGAAACATCACCAACTAGTCCCATTCCACGTCCTTTTGCAACTGAGAGTCCGGAATACTTGTTTAGTCTTTGGCTGCTTCTTATACTGATCAGCTAATCGCCCAAAAGTGGGGCGTCCCAAGGAAAGCGCGGGAAAATAGATGGTGATTCGCCACCTTTTCCTCGATTTTCTTCATTATGGAGGTCATTTGACCGGATTTCACGTTAAAATTGGCTAAATTATTATTACGACGAGCGAAGTTTCGAATGGAGCAAAACTGTAGTACGTCGTCTTCAGAATCCCTCTAAAATAAAAGCTTGAGTGCGACAGAAAATCTGCCGGAGAGACTTGTAAAACCAGGGAATTCATCGCAGTAGCGAACATGAACACAGGGACAAAGGTAAAGAAAGAACAAACACTCTTTGTGCTTTAGTTGTAAAACCACATCGCAGCACTTTCTGGGAGCCCCGAAAAGGTAATACCATTAAAAATTAAGGAGCATTACGCGAATGGGAAGAAGGTATTACAAAAAAAAAAAAGAAAAAGATTGGGGCCCTCTTGAAGCGGAAAGCTTGCGCCTACACGGCTGCATGAAGCCAATTACTTCGCAGCTGGTGCAGCAGTTTTCCATTTAATGTACCCTGTGCGAGCGTGCTCTTTTTCTGCTGGAGATAAAAGTTGTATGACATTATTCATGCCGAATTTTCGTCGGCTGAAAAGTCTGGCGCACACTTCGGTATGCATACGTCGTGCTGGGAGACTCTGGAATGCTGGACTAATTTATTCTCCACCGTCTCGAATCGGAGTCGCAAGAGCTTCAGCGTGTCAGAACAGTTCGGTTGTCGTGACCCTGAGATTTACTTTGTTCCACTCTCATTGCATACGCACAAGTATTATTTCAAGCCATTGTACAAAGAAAGATGTGTACATAAATGCTGCGGAAGAGCTTTTTTAAGGCAGGAAATTATGCGGTTGCAAAGAGTTACTCGTGCTCAGAATTATGCACATTATGCCGCTCTCCCGTCTGGTGCCCAAAGCGAGTTAAAAAAAGAATATTTAGTCTAAGGGCATGATTTCTACAGATGTAAACGAGGTTGCTTAACCCCTCACACAAAAGTTGGTGGCACTACCCGGGTGGTAGGTGTCATCCTCATCACCCACTGTCGGGGTGTGGATACCTTCACCTTGCGCACGATCAGTGGTATGCGCAGTCACAGAACATCATATGCGGCTACCGAACTCGCCGCTTTGCGACTGGCTATTGCCTACATCACCAAGCAGCCTCCGCAAGTGTGGGACATCTTGTCAGGCTCTTGGACTTCACGGCAATGTTTAGCATCGCTTCCGAAAGACCGACTTGTGCTGGATGTGCATGCCGTGCAACTTCAAGCTCTACAGGGACATGATCATATACCACTCCAGTGGCTCCCTCCCGATTGGGGGATAACTGGTAATGTGAAGGCGAACGTTGCAGCATCCGTCGTGCGTTACCAACGTGGGCCCAAGATACCGATACCCTTTTCTAGAAAAGGTGTCTCAGCTCTCGCTTGGCATGGATCGTGCTGTGATCTATTTGTGCAGAAGCATGCAATCATTACGCACCCCACTTTTCTGTCGACCCACATTGCAATTTAAAGATGCCGCAAGACGGCACTTGATGCGCCTTCGCTTGTCCTCATCATCGTTTTGTGAAACCCATAGTGGAAAGTTGGCTTTTTTTTGCAGTGCGTTCCCGCTTTTCGACGCCGTCAGTGCGGCTTAGGAAGCTTCGCTAGAAAAATTCGCCGTAACTCTGGGCGCCTTCGTAGATATGCAGTACGTTAAAGCTGAACATTCCTGGGAAGTACGCTATTTAAAAGCGTGCGGTTCGCTAACATTCAACTTCTCAAAGACACAGCTGTTCACTGTTTATCGCAAAGAATGCTAGAATCAGCCGTGACTGTGAATATTTCTGCGACATAATGGCAACAACGCTGCTCTTCACTGAGTGGGCCGTTTAGATGGCGTAGGGCGTTTTAGCGTTCCTCGTACGTCGTGTGACGAAAGGCTGCATTATTGCGCTTTGCCTTGGTTCACAGGGTTCGCCTCAGTTTTGAATCGAAACCGGTTCGGTTTCAGCTTACGTTCACGAGGCGGTTTTTAAGGCGGAGCTTTCTACGTCTCAATGATGGCGTCCGTGCGCACCACAAAACGCGCCGCAGGAAAGCCACCTTCCTCCGACGATGACGGTGATCGTGTGTGAAGTGGAGGAATTAAAAGAACGCTTCCCGTGGTCGCAATCGAACCTGGGTCGCTCGCGTTATGAAGCTGACGTCTATCTGAATGCGCCACTGCGACATGGTCGAAGCTGTTGGAATTTGCATGGACGGGAAAAACTAGGCAGAAAAATCATGCACGCCTCTTTCTCACGATGACGATGGTTGAACGGGTTGTCGTATAAGGTGCTGCACGTCAGGGTGCTTGAGGCCTTAAAAGCAAAACTTCGATCGACACGAGTGTGTACTCATTCATATGCTACGCATACAATCGCAATGGCTACGCCTCTACACACTTATCGTATATCAATGTAGCCACGTTCTATATAAAATTGCCATTACCTACCTGGATACAAATAAAGATCACATAAAAAACGAGGGGAGCGGGTTGCCTGAGACTATAAAACCAGCACGAATACAAATACGCGCTTAATAAGACGCCGAGAGTCAGCGATAAGGTCCCGGCCGGTGTCTTTAATGGCTATGACGTCCAATCTCTGTCAGGGGAAAAATAAATAAGAAAGCGCGCAGAAAGAGGGCGTACGTGTCGGGAGCGGACGGTCATCTGTTACGTTCATGCCGCTAGAACGAGGCAATGGATCGAATTCCCGTCCCCTCCACCCAGTTATAGGCCACACCGGCACGACCCGCCGGCGAACGATCGAAGTCGTCGCGCGGCTCCTTTAATGGTTCTGGACCGACGGCGTTCGCGTCCACGATGACGTCCAGCGGCCCGCGGTCGGCGGGCGAGAGCGGCGACGGAGCGTTTCCCAATAAGCGCGCGCGCTCCGAGCGATCAGCGCAATCGCGGAGGGTACACCGGCCGTGATATTGCCAGGTGTCTGTCTCTCCAATGACTCCTTACGATGCCGTCGCCGAAAGGGGGGAATGAACGCGATCCGAATTCGTCAAGTGTGGCATTGAGTTAGAAAAACAATTCAGTGCTCTTCCACACTGTGAAGACGGACAGCCAGCGGAGTTGTGTGCAGTCCAAGGAGTTCACGAAATAAAAAGCGTTTGCATGTACATCGCGATGGACCATACTTCCTAGCTAATTAGCTGAATAAGATTTGGAAGTCTAGGGTTTCTTTCTAGCGGGCAAACATAGGGCAGTCCGTTTCTCTTTCTCGTAAAGGTATCTTGCTGTTTGTGTAGCACACCAACCGCAGTCAGATCGCATCGGGCCGTGAGACGTCCGCGTTTAAATTTCCCGCCAGCACAACTGTCGTGTCATCGATTCGGGCATAAAGCGTAGCTGCGCGTAAACGCCCTCACCCTCTTCCTCTATCCCACACCCGTGCACGCATAAACCGGCCACCTGTGATGTGCGCGTGCTTTGACAAAAGACACCAAGAATTATGTGGCTCCGGGAGCCCCTCAAGCGGGACAGGATATAAACACCGGCCAAAGTGTCACTCCAGGACCACGTCGAAAAGGAAACACAAAACAGTAGCTCTTGGGTGCGAAAAACTTCCGGTATGCGCCGACTTATCCTCGCATTGAATGTGTGTGAACAGGAACATCTACAGCTTCTCCGTAAAAAAAGGATTTACAGAAACTCCCAAATGCCCATTGTGAAATAACGTTCACGCAGCTCTGCTACAGACAGATCACTCTAAAGGTTGGCTTCACTACTGCGCACACGTGCATCGCGAAACAGACATTTAGGCGTCGTATACGCTGTATGATGACGTGCTAGGCAGGCCCTAGGGGCCATTTAGTAAATACCTCCATAGGACTCCGTGTATCCCTCACTCTACAACGCTGCATAACGAACACCTTTGAAGCCCCTATCACTATGAGACATAAAAGTGTTTTAAGCGACGTAATTATAGGGTAAGTGTGGAGGTGTGGTATCAAATTATGAGGGCTCTAGCGTTTTCCATTAATCGCATGAAGAACATCAAGAGTTACGGATGGGAAGAAGGGTCTCCTCACTGAATCCGCAAAAAAAATGCTCAAACATTAAATTGTTGCTGTCCTTTATTAATGCAGGGAAGGCCATGCGGCCAAAGAGGAGAGGGCGAAGGAGGCAAGGGAGAAGTAGCACAGTTGAAGAACACAGGAGTTCCCTTAAATCAGCGGGGGCCAGTTAAGGTAGATCATATTTTATAAGAGCATTAAAGATAAAAAAACTGTGGTTGATTCCCCTGTCATAGGAATCAGTCAAACACGAAAGAGAAATGTGCAGCGAAATCTGCAGCTGAGCATGATTTGCGGGTCGGCGGCTGTCTTGTGGGCGTACCTGGTGAGCGACGTCCTGCTGGCGGGTCGCTTCGGCAAAAGTGTACTGGC